>NW_025919731.1:0-21681 GCF_907164915.1 Impatiens glandulifera | reverse complement strand
ATTCTTCAACTTAAGGTTAGTATTTGTTAGCTTTATATATATATGTGTAGATTTAGATGATTTAGGTTGATTTTATTTGAATTTTGGTTACTATAGGTTAGATTTAGGGTTTGTATTGTTATAATTTTAGTTAGTAAAGGTTAGATTTAGGGTTGATTTTGTTTAATTTTGGTTAGTATATGTTAGATTTATGGTTGATTTATTTGATTTTGGTTAGTGTATGTTAGATTTATGGTTGATTTTGTTTGAGTTTTGGTTAGATTCTATATGTTTAGGGTTGATTTTGTTTAAATTTTTGTTAGATTTATAGTGTTTGGTTGTTTTGTTGAAGTTTGGTTATATTCAAATATATTAGGATCGGGATTTCTAAAGGAGACTGAGGTATCACAACGATGAAAGATTACATACACGTCAGTCGATAATAACTTTGTTAAGGGTTAATTATTTGATTTTTACTCTACGCATGTTGTCACAAACTATGGAACCAAGTTCAAGTGCGGAAGTGTTCGTTTGAACTTGAAGCAACAGATGGTCAGTTTAGTGAATAATGAGGAAGAAAAAAACACAGCACAATGTTTATGAATGTTCGAAGATAAAGCTCATATATCACCCATTCTTTTAAGACCTTTGAGAAGAATATTCACTAGAATATTCGATCTGTTTACAACAGGTACACAGACTTCGTCGAACAATCAAGGCTTAATTACTGCCTGTTTTCGACCTTTCAATATATTCACTCTGTTGAACATAAACAAAATTTGTCAACGTACAATGCTCACCACTCACACAGAATAGGTAGTATTGTAATACACTTAAGTTTCTAACACACTCTTTTAGAATTTTTAAGTTTCGTAAGCTTGAGCGATTTGATAGCAAAGATTCAAGATGTTAGGAAAAGTTATCGAAAGAGGTGCTAAAGCAGATTTTCTTTTGTTCTTAAGTAGGACAATATATCAACGGATATAATTTTGACTTCAACGACTATATCTTCTTAAGAGGCCACTTTTCTTCTCTTTGATTAGTTGAAGTCCATAATAGTTCAACGTAAGAGATATTCTTTGATTTTGTTGTACTTTGATTGTAATAAGTTAACATGGTATTAATTGGATTATCATTTCATAGGAGCATACCGCAAGAATAATTTGTCTTATGGTGTACTTGACAGTCTGTAATGTGATAGCAGACAACTTCTGTAAAAAGGTTTTCCTGAAACTTGCACCAAAAGAAATAAAGCTCTGATGTAGTGTAAACTTGATTTATGCTGCTACCACAAAGGTGATTGTATTTTGGGAAACGGTGAAGGTAATGTCAAACGCCCTTCATGGAGTGCTGACAAGTGGATTGCTGGATTAGCTTGTAAATAGTCGATATTTGGAAAGCCGAATCCAAAATCCAAAGTCTTTTGTAAACTAATCCTAAGAGTCAGACTACTGAAAGTCGAGGTTTCGAGAGTAGAGCTTCCGAGAACCAAAGTTCTGAGAACCGATCTTCTAAGACCCAAACCTCTTAAAGTCGAACTTATGAAAACCGAAGTTCTGAAAACCGATCTTCTAAGAGTCGAACCTCTTGAAAAACGATATCTTCCGAGAACCGATCTTCTGAAAGCCGAACTTATAAAAACCGATATCTTTCGAGAACCGATTTTTTGAAAGCAAACTTATGAAAACCGATATCTTCTGAGAACCGATCATGTGAAAGCCGAACTTATGAAAACCGATATCTTCCGAGAATCGATCTTCTGAAAGCTGAACTTATGAAAACCGATATCTTCCAAGAACCGATCTTCTGAAAACCGATATTTTTGAAGTCCGATAACTTGAAATCCAATAACGGTTAAGTTTGCATATAATTATTTTGCCACAATTAGTTTCTTAATTAAAATAATTAATTAATATTACTACTTAATTAACTATTTTTAATTATTAATTTCTCTCTTTTTATTATTTAAATTAAATATTCAAAACCAGGTAATTTAACAATTGTTGGCTAGTTTCTTAAGTCAATTAGCATATTTAAAATAGTTAATTAATACTACTACTTAATTAACTATTTTTACTTATCAATTTCTCATTTTTTGATTATTTAAACTAAATATTCAAAACCAGTTGTCTATTTCTTATCAATTTCTCCCTTTTTATTGTTTCTTATCAATAAGAGAATAATATGGTTGACTATGTAAATAAATAGCCTTGTCTGATAATCAAAATAGTGAAAGACAGTTAGTCAAATGTTCAAACGTTTAACCAATAAAAAGAAAAAGTTCATGCTAAATGTAAAACTGAATAATAGAATGCGATAGTAACAAAAGGGGGTTTAGCTCTCTCTACTCGTTAGCGGATCCGGTTATTGCTATGAAGCCCTAACTTGGTTGCCCCGGAGTATTGACTTTAGGACTCCTTGCCCTCGGTTGATCAAGTACCTCGTCATTGTTAAGTCCACCAACTCATCGTAGTGTACGACCTAACTTGGCGCTACGTGGGATTATTGGTGGAGGTACATCAGGTTGAGACCGAGTGTTCGCGACTCGAGTTCTATATTGTGACAATGACATATCCGTCGCTACCGCAAGTTGTGGAGTTTTCTTTCGTTTAACAACTTTGGTCTTTTTGGTAGTATTTGTCTAAATGACAGCATCATCTGCATCCATCTCCCCCTAAATAAGTCAGGAAACCTCTTCTTCAGCTTGTTTAACAGTGTCAACCATTGTGTTCTCTTCTTCTTAAATACGTTTGGCAGTTCCCTTATGTTCCCTTAGTTTCTCAGCATCGGCTGAGCCTTGAGATCTAACCAGTTCCATGACTTGAGAGGCAAGGATTTCAACCGTAACTTTGGTTTCCTTCTGATACTCAGAATTTCATTTATCGTAGGATTAATTTGGCTTATTTCTTTTCACAACGGTCTGATTTGGCTTAGTTCTTATCGCATCTCATGTCTTAATCTTGTCAATTCTTGATTATGGGCACCTGAAGAGTATGCTTGCTCCCTTTATATTTCATCCAAAGGTATTAAAAGATTCTTGCCACGGAGCAAGAGCATCCAATAAATCTGTCTGATGTCCTACCTTGGGATTTCCTAGAGTCATACCGAGTTGAGATGTGAGATCTAACAGGAATAGTTTAGATAGGATGAACATGATGAGAACTAACTTGAAAAATCTTTCTGGACGATCCGGTCCTTACACATTATGATTCTGTTCCCATGACCATGATCAGATACTTTCTTGGGTTTGGAAAACATACCCAATTTAGACTGAGCAGGGGTCGGAGTCTTGGTATGAGGAGCTTCAATTTTCTCTTCAACGGGTGGTTGTGGTCGGGGAATCTTAGATTTAGTTGTGTCTTTCTATTCTTCGTTTTCATATTCATTAAAAGTTGATCCCATTAGGCTAGAGTCTAATTTATCAACAGAAGTAAATTTCTGTCTTTCAGTAATTTGTTCAAAAGCTTGTTTGGACATTCCAAGATATTTATCTTTAACGCATGGTCCATTAACTTCATATACTTCAATGAGCTCATGTTCTTCGGAGGGAGTCCAGGTTGGCTTTGAAGTTTAAGCCTCATCAACAAGCGATTGCTCGGTTTCGATAATTTGAAGTTCACCTTGAGAACGGGGCATTTCTTCATTGAAAACCAAAGGTTAATTTCCGTCATCATGATTTAAGTCGATACGCTGATGAGGAATGTCGGTAATTTCATATGTTTCTCCTCCATCAATATTTCGAAGAGTAGATGAGACATACAACTCTAGTAGCTAGGTTAAGTGATTGATCACTTGCGCATCAGTTTTCGTTGTTTCGGAGGAGGGATTATAGTTGGACTGACACGCCTTTATAACGGGAAAGATCGCAATACCCATTCCATAAGCCTCTACCTATTCACCCCTTTTGAGAGCCGTAAAAACATTTTTTATTTTAGTGATAGAGAAGACGAATTCCTCCAACGCCAACAGTTTGTCCATTTCTGATCAGCTGCTAAGTCTAGGAACACTTCCCCAAAATTATCTTCTAGCCTAATTTTTTGCCAAGAGTTGAAAGAAAATATTTTAACCATTGATTCAGCTTCAACTTGATCGAGGATAAGATGAATAATTGTTTATGCCTCATGAGTAATGTTCAGAGGTGATTCAGGGGAAGGAGGAGCACGACCTTTGTCTGGATTGCCTTTGTTTGGCTTACGCGTGATTAGATCTATGTCGGGCTCAGCACCTTTCTCTGGTTCGGGTTCTGAAATAGGCCCTCTAATATTAACCTACCTTGAAGATCTCATTACATTAAACGAAGAAAAGGATTTAACTAGTGTCTTTTTTAATGCATGTTTGTTTGGAGGAGACTGTTCATTAATATTCCTTGTGGAAATGTTGGTTTTGGAATAAATCTTTCATTGTTGATTTTCGTAGGTTTCTGACCAGCAGCGTTTGATTGATGGATTCATTATTGGAGTTATAGCCTTCTTGTCATGATTATGATCATAGTGACCGGTTATAAGCACTTCGGATTGATCGACCTCATCAACATTGACTAATAGACCTATAGCATTAGGGTCGGCTTGTCATTAAGCTGATCGGTTTGAACATCTTCGAGCTGGTCAATTTGTTATGCCTCTTGCCGATCGGTTTGCAAAATTGACCGCTGATCGTCTTTAAAAAATTTTGACTGACCAATAACAATATTGACTGTCGATGTAGACTCTCATGTCGGAATTTCGATCGATTTGATGTAATTTCTCTAGTCTCTTCGACTCCATTTTTAGAAAGATGTTAGTGCTTGCAGCAGACTTAATCTCAGATCTATGTCTTTTACTAGGTGCATCACTAGTAGTAGTGTGAGCTCATTTGCTTGCCCATTTTCTTGTTGTCGGTTTTACCACAACAGATTTACTTCCGTTAGGTTGTTTGTTGGAAGCCTCAGAATTAGATTTCTTGGCTTTATTTGATCTGGTCATATAGTAGCTAATAGTGGTAGTAGAAAGAATTTTCGTTGAACTTAGAGTGGTACCTGGACCGGTAGGCACATAGAGATGCTTTAAGATACATCCAACCTATATCAAGTATCCAATACTTTTGTTGTTGTGGGCAGACACCATTTCGTAGAGGGTGTTGAATAGAACCCGTCCCCAGTTAACACTATCACACTTTACTATAGCGCTCATCATCTCAAATTTGGACTTAGTAATCGTGTCGAAATTTCCACATTTTCCTTGCATAGATTTGGCTAGGATGTCGCAGAGAAGCCGCTACTAGTTTTCGAGATCCTTCTTCTTGCCGCTACAACTAATCGGGAAGTTGTTGGAGGGCAGTTCTTGCAAATGAGCCGTCGCACCGGGACACATGGATTCAGAGAAATCTCGTCCGTGGGTTGGATGCTTCAATACTTTTGTAAATCCTTCTTCAGTCATAGGAAACTCCATTTTATTTACCTTGGCCTAGATTTCTTTGTCGACTAGTTTTGCCGAAGTAAAGAACTATCTAACAGCGTCGTCGTAGCTGATGAACTCACCTCCTAGAAAGTGCCTTAGTCGATTACCAAGAGTTTTCAATCGATTCGAACATCAATTGTATTTCCTTCGTTCCAGATTCGAAGATAGACTTGAAGTCGACCTACATAACATTATTAGGAGAGAAGTTATCCTTAGCCATTTTTGGGACTTGAGAGAGGTAAGCGATGAAGATGAATATTTTAGAGAGAGAAAATCAGAAGTAATATTAGGGTTTTGTAGACGATGGTTCAATCCCATTTTTAACATGGATTCCATTTTAAGTGGGATATTCCAAACGTGTCCCACATTGTCCTTATAAGTTGAACCATCGTTTTTAAACACGTTTCCCAAAAATACTATTTAAAGGGGAATTTTGGCATCAGTTTGAAAATCAAAGCATATTTCCAAGGTATATTCATTATTTTAATAATAAATTTTTTATGACCATTATTTTAAGAAAATGATGTTTTTAACTGTGCAAATTAATTAACAAACAAATACAAAGAATTAAATAATCCATAAGTTTATTAAATATAAGTAGTAGATGAAATGCAAATAACTTCATAGATTTAAAAACATAAATAACCTGTTTTGAAACAAAATAACCAGTTCACATTCTTCTAAGCCGAAAAGTACAAAAAGAGCTTGACACAAGATCTAACGACTTGAGGATCCTAGGGTCAGATCTTCCTAACATATGCCGCTACTACCCTATGGATCCAGTTTACGACTCTTTCTTTGGTCAGGACGTTCGATGGTTTTAGATGGGTTTCGGGTCCAAGGTTGATGTCAAATCGAGGAGGACGCAGCTAAGCTAGGGAAGATATTCGGTCATCATTCTTGATGAATAGTCCATTCTCTTCAGATTATCAAAAATAATTGTTGACCAATTGATCGAGGTACCTATAACTATGGCGATCATCATTTCGAAGATTTTCTTTGTATAGAGGTGGGTGGACTCTTTCTCCGGGATGGATCTGCTAACGATGTCATTGAGAATTTGGATTTTATGTCTTAATAGAGACTTGATTTCATGAGTTTCTACACGGGTGGAGGAGTTTGAGAAAAGGAAGGTTAAATCCTAGATGATGTTGTCTGGGAATGGAAGGAACTTCGAGAATCCTTCGGTAGGGAGATCAAAAAGCCAAGTAAAATATTCTTCCATAAGAATAAATTATTTTCCTGCCATTTCTGATAGGATGGAATTATCAACAACTCTTGCATTTTCGAAAAAATCAAAGACTTCCTCTTCATGAATCACTTGAGATCCTTCAAGGAACTTTCTTAAACCTGAATTTTCTAAAAATAAGAACATCTCAAGAACCTTCTCATCTTCGAGGGACTGAACAGAATCGAAATCGACGATTAGAGTGTTGCGAGCAAAGACTGCATTCATTTTAAGAAATAAGAGAGAACTCTAGACTTTAGATTTTCTTAGAGAGATCCTAAATGAAATGTGTAAGCTAATCCTAACGAAATTGTCTTTAAATAGGAGAGAGTTACCACTAAAGAGTCATCCCAATGTCTATTAGTTAAGAGAATCTAGCCGTTATGTTGGTCGTAAATGAGGACGTTAAAAGACATTGGTCTTCATTTTACCATATATTTGACATTTTTAATGTTATAGAAGAGATAAGAGCAGATTAATTAAAAATATTTTCCTCATTTTGTCTTTAATGATGACACTACCGAAATGGTCACATAAATAATAACCGATTGGTTATCTGCATATCCTTTGCCCAAGGTACAGAATATTTTATTTTGAAGAGAAACCGAACCGATCGGTTTTTGTTCAAATTCAAAATACTTGGTCGGCTTGAACTTAAGATTACTCAACTGTCTGGTTTTTACATGTATCTCAATTGAGTGATCTTTATTGATTTCAAATGAGTAAAAACACCTAGTTTAATCTAGGTATAATTAATTCTCTTCTATACTTATGCAAATGAATGTTTTTAGAAAATCAAAAAATCTGAAAAATCCGACCGGTTTGAGAAAAAATCTGATCGGTTAAAAAAGGTACCAAATTCATATTTTTACGTTGAAGATATTTTATAAGCGAATGCTTCTCCTGAAAGTATGCCTGATTTTTCATGAAAACAATGTGATGAAAACATTTCTAGAAGCAAGGGCTTCTCCCTCAGTGCATGCCCGGTCTTTCATGAAAGAAGAATGATTTCTTTTAAACAAAAAGTGGAAGTTCTCCCTAAATGCATGTTGGCATTTAAAAAAATGGTTTAATTAATATCAGCAAGTTCTAGGATGTTTCTAAAGTAAGAAACATAGTCTATTTGAGTGTCTTAATGAATATGTCAGCCACTTGCTAATCGGTTGACACATATTCTAGCCGAATATGCTTTTGCGTCACATGTTCCCGAATAAAGTGATCGGATGTCGATATGTTTGGTCTTCGAGTGCAAAACCGGGTTGAATGTTATGGCAATGGCGCTAATGTTGTCATAGAAAATTGGAACACCTCACTTGTAATACCGAAATCCTTTAACTGTTGTTGAATTTAGAGTAGTTGAGCACAACAATTACCGGCTACAAGATACATTGCTTCTTCCTTTGAGGTTGCAACAAATGTTTGCTTCTTGTTGTACTAGGATACAAGCCGGTCACCTAGGAACTGACAAGTTCCATGGTACTCTTTATGTCTACTTTACACCCTTCATATTCTGCATTGGAATAACTTATTAAATTGAAACTGGAATCCTTCGGATACCACAGTATCACGTTTGAGTTCCTTTAAGATATTTTAATATTCTCTTAGACGAAATATAATGAGATTGTTTAGGATTAGCCTGAAATCTCCCGCAAACTCCAACCGCAAACAAAATATCAAGTCGTCTTGCTGTTAAGTAGAGAAGAGATCTGATTATTCCACGATAGGCAGTGATTTGACCATCTTTAACCTTGTCAAGTTTAATAGAGGAGCTCATTAGAGTTGATGCAGCAAACAACTCTCCATGTTAAACTTCTTTAATAGCTCCTTTGTATACTTGTCTTTATTGATGAAAGTACCTCCTTCAATTTTTCGAACTTGAAGGCCTAGGAAAAAGCTCTCAACTCTCCCATCATACTCATTTCAAACTTATCTCTCATTAACTTGGAAAACTATTCACATAGTTTGGTGTTAATTTACCCAAAAATAATATCATCAACATAAATTTGTACAAGTAATATATGTTCATCTTTCTCAAATTTAAATAATGTCTTATCTACAATCCTATAGTAAAATTATGATCAAACAAAACATTGTAAGAGTATCGTACCAAGCTCTAGGAGCTTGTTTCAAACCATATAATGCTTTATCCAGCCTATAAATATGACTAATTAATGCAGGATTCTTAAAACCAGGGGGTTGTTCAATATAAACATCCTCATTAATTATACCGTTTAGGAAAGCACTCTATAAATCCATTTGAAAACTTTGAAATTTTTAAAAACAACAAATCCTATAGAGATTCTAATAACCTCTAGTCTGGAAACAGGAGAAAAAGACTCAGCGAAGTCAATTCCTTCTTCCTGTTTGTAGCCTTGGGTCACTAGTCTAGCCATGTTTCTTGTAACCAAACAGTCTTCATTGAGTTTATTGCGAAAGACCCATTTAGTTCCAATGACAGATTCATTAGCTGGTCTTGGAACTTAATTCCACACTTTGTTCCTTTCAAACTGGTTTACTTCCTCTTGCATTGTTAAAATCCAACCAAGATCAAACAATGCTTCATCCACCTTTTTAGGTTCAATTTATGAATTGAAAGAAGAATTTGTATATTCATCTAACATTGATGTTTAGTCCTAATAGGTGCATAGGGATTACATATGATTAACTATGAAGGGTGATTTTTATTCCATTTGAGGTTTTATCCTGAAATGCTTTTGACTGACCAGTTATTTGATCAAGATTTGACTGACAGGTAGGCTGATCAATGTCAAACCGACGGTTTCCTCAGCAATATCTGAAGTGTCAACTACTTGCTGTGGAATAGCTTGATGTGGCTGAACTTCAGTGTTATTATTTGGTCATAAACAATTCGTTGGTAGATCTGAACTTCATATTCACTATCAGATTAGATATTGATATTCTCCAATCTATTAGATAAATCAATGGTTATGGAAGTGTTACTTTTAACAGATTCATCAAATACAACATGGGATGATTCTTCAATAATAAGAGTTCTATTATTATAAACTTTATATGCTTTACTAATTGCATAATATCATAACATAATACCAACATTATATTTGACATCAAACACGGTCTAATAGTTTTTGTCATTATTGTAGATATAACACTTTCCGCTAAAGATCCTAAAATACCAGATATTATGAACTTTGTCATGGTAAACCTCAAATGGAGTTTTACTAAATCTTGTTTATCATGGACCGGTTTTGAGTATGACATGCCATATTAATGGCTTTTGCCCAATGTTTTTGAGCTACACCTAAATCGGCTATCATGGATCTGACAGCTTCCTTAATGGTTTGTTTCTCCTTTCAGCTAAGCCATTTTGTTGAAGAGTTCTAGCACTAGACAACTCGTGTCTAATACCTTATTCCTCAAGATATGAAGTTAAGACTCTATTAGTGAATTCAGTGCCTCTATCACTTGTAATTTTATTAACACATACAATTTTTTTCATTTTGTACTCTTTTAAATTTTAATTAAATTTGGGGTTGCTTGATCTTTTGAAACTAAGAAAATAACTCAATTAAACCTGGAGTAATCATCAATAATTACTAAAGTGTAGTTCATTCCTCTTAACTTGGTTACTTTAACTGGACCGAAAAGATCCATATGTAGAATTTCTAAGCATCTGTTTCTTTTACTTTTGAAAGTTGATTTGTTTGTTTACCCATTTGACAAACAGAAAAAACCTTATCTTTTTAAAATTTCATGTTAGGAATACTTTGAACTAACTTCTTAGTGCAAATATAGTTGATTGTTTTAAAGTTCAAATGATTTAACCTTTTATGCCACAACCAATTTTGGTCGATGTTAGCAATCATGCAAATAGAGTTATCAAATTTATTTTTCCAGTCTACTTTATAAATTTTTCCTACCCTATGCCTTGTCAACAACGTACATCCTTGTTGATTCTTAACTAAACAGGCTTGTTTAAGAAATTCAACAGTGTATCCTATATCACACATTTGACTTATGCTAAGCAAGTTATAATATAGATTTTCAACAAGTAGTACATTATTTATTGTTAGGTTGCCATGGACAATCTTTCCCTTACCCCCACAGCCTTATCCTTAGAGTTATCACCGAAAAGAATCTTTGAACCAGATTCTTTCACAATGTCGGTTAATGGCTTCCTATTTCCAGTCATGTGCCTTAAGCATCCACTATCCAGGTACCATTTCGAATCTTCCAAGTATTTAGCCTATTTATCTCAAGACTAAGCCACCGTGAATGGTTAGTTGGGTCAACTTATTTTAGTTCCTGTTTATTTCCGACTCATCTGAATCATGACTTACTTCACTGTTGGTTGATGTACCCTTGACAAAGGTTATGAGAGGAAACTTTCCATTCTTGGGTTTCAACTCTTTGCGTGATGTACCTGGATTATTGTGTTTGTAGCTTAGACCGAACTTGCAATTAGCAGGTGTCTGAAAACTCGTCATCTGTCTTACAACATCTCAAGCTTTCGTCCATACAGCAATCACATATTTGGTTCTTTAATTTTCCTTAGTTAGTAATTGAAATGTCTCTTTGAGCTTCTCATTCTTAGAGAATATTGCAACTGTTCTACCAGTTTGGTTATCTGGCTGAATTAATAAGCAATTAGACAGATTCTAGTACTCAATGACCATGTCATTGAGTGCAGTAATCAGATCTTCTCGGGTGAATTCCTTAGAAGCAAAGTCAAATACCATTCCTCGTTTGTAAGGAGACATCTGACTTTTTCATTGTCACTTTCTGAATCACTTTGAGCCCATTTGCTTCTACCATCATCAGCTAGCAAGGCTTTCTGGACCTCCTTATTGTTTCGGATGATCGATAGTCTTCCCTTGGTTTCTAATCGGTAAGCTTTCTATCATCTCTTCTTGGTTTCCGACACTCCGACTTGTAGTGACTTAAGGCATCACAATTAAAATAACGAACATTAGCTTTATTATCGTTTGTGTAGTTGTAGTTGTAGGAGTTGTTGGGTTGATTCTTCTTCAAGAATTTTCCGAACTTCTTGGCAAGCATGACCATTGCGTCATCGCTGAACTATTCAACTGATTTGACAGGTACTAAAGTTGTCGGTTCCACAAAGGACACTAGAGATCTGGTCGCTGTTGCAGTTGAAGGCTCGTCTTCGTTTCTTGAGTTCATCTCAAATTCATAATCTTTCAGATCTTCAAAGACGTCATGAAACCGCATCTTATGAAAACTCCTTGATTCCCTCATTACCATAGTTTTGACATCCCAAGCGCTTGGAAGATCTTTTAGCGCTTTGACAATTATCTCTTTGTTGTCGTAGGTCTTTCTTAAAAGTGAAAGTTCATTCACAATTCTTGTGAAACGATCACAAAATTCTTTCATGGTATCGTCGGAGCACATCTTAATATTTTCGAATTTTTGAGTGGCCACCATGATTATGTTTTCCTTGGTTCACTTGTTTCCTTCGTGGAGCTGGATGATTTCTCCCATACTTCTTTTGCAGTAGAACATCCCCTTATTTTTGCGAATGTGTTTTTGTCCAAAGTAGTGTACATCGCGTTTTTGGCAAGGTTGTCAAGATTGTTCCTTATTTTTTCCTCATTTATCCACTCGCTTCTTTCCTTGTCAATCTTTATTGGACCATTAGAGATAACATACATCATATCATTGTCTATTGTGTCTAGGTTCACTTGCATTCGTAGCTTCTGATAAATGAAGTCTTCACTTTCGAGTATTAGAGCCTTATTGCCGTTAGACATGCTGATGTCGAGTTGCTTGAGAGTAGAAATAACTTTCTCTGATACCACTGTTAGGATCGGGATCACTGAAGGAGGACTAGGGTCTTACAGCGATGAACGGCTTAACACACGTCGGTCGATAATAACCTTGTTAAGAGTTAATTATCTGATTTTTACTCTACGAAGTTGTCAAAAACTCTAAACCTAGTTCAAGTGCAGAAGTTTTTGTTTCAACTTGAAGCAACAGCATGGTCGGTTTAGTGTGTAATGAAGAAGTAAAGACACAACACAATTCTTATGGATGTTTGGAGATAAGCTCCTACGTCATCCCTTTTTCTCAACCTTTGAGAAGGATATTCACTAGAATATTCGATCTGTTTACAACAGTACACAGACTTCATCGAACAACCAAGGCTTAATTAGCCCTTTCACTAAACTCACTCTGTTGATACAGAAACAAATTCTATCAACTTACAATGCTCACCACTCACACTCTCTAAGAACTTGTAAGATTCGTAAGCTCGAGCGATTTGATAGCAAGGATTCAAGATGTCGGGAAAAGGTTGTTGAAGAGGTGTTGAAGTAGATTTTCTTTTTAAGTAGCCAATATATCAACGGATATATTTTTGACTTCAACGACAATATCTTCTTCAAGAGACTAGTTTCTTCTCTTTGATTGGTTGAAGTCCAGAATAGTACAGCGTAAGAGATACTATTTTAATTTTGTATGTACTTTGATTATAATAAGTTAAGATGTATTAGTTGGATTATCATTTCCTATGAGCATACAGCAGGATAATTTGTCTTCTGGTGTTCTTGACAGTCTGAACTGTGATAGCAGACATCTGCTGTAAAAAGGTTTTCCTCAAGTTGCACCCAATATAGAAATATAGCTCTGATGTAGTGTAAAGTTGATTTCTACTACTATCGGAAAGGTGATTGTATTTTGGGAATCGGTGAAGGTAATATTTAAACGCGCTTCATGGATTGCTGACAAGTGGATTCCGTATTAGCTTGTAGAGAGTCGATATTTGGATAGCCGAATCCAAAATCCGAAGTCTTCCGAAAACCGATCCTGAGAGCTGGATTACTGAAAGTCGAGGTTTCTGAGAGCCAAGCTCCTGAGAACTAATGTTTTGAGAACTAATCTTTTGAGAGACGAACCTCTAAATCCAAACTAATGAGAGACAACATATGAAATCGAAGTTTAGAAAACGATCTTCTAAGAGCCAAACCTCTTTAAACCATATCTTCCGAGAACCGATCTTTTGAAAGTCCAACATATGAAAACCAATATCTTTCGAGAACCGATCTTCTAAAGCTGAACTTATGAAAACCGATCTTCTAAAAGCCGAATTATGAAACCGATATCTTCCGAGAACCGATCTTCTAAAAGCTGAACTTATGAAAACTGATATCTTCCGAGAACTGATCTTCTAAAAACTAATATTTTTGAAGTCCGATAACTTGAAATCCAATGATGGTTTAGTCTGCATATAATTATTTTTCCACAATAGTTTCTTATTTTAAATAGTTAATTAATATTACTACATAATTAACTATTTTTACTTATCAATTTCTCCCTTTTTGAATATGTTGGGTCAAATTAGTTTGACTAAGATATTTTAATGATGTATTAGTAAAACTTTAATTAAGATATAAAGCTAAGTCGTCTAATTTTTTTTGTGCAGGTGCACCAAAACGCTAAGTTAGACTTAGCTTGAAAAAAGCTTATTAGACGTGTTGTTCGATTAGATGCGCTGCTAGTTAGATGTGCAGTCTAACAAATATGCAGTTAGACATGTAGTCTAACGGATGCATAGTTAGATGTGTAGTCTAACATATACGTAGTTAGACGTGCAGTCTAACGGATACGTAGTTAGCGTTTAGTCTAACCAATACGTAGTTAGACTGTGCAGTCTAACAAATACGTAGTTAGACGTATAGTGTAACAAATATGTAGTTAGAGGCACAGTCTAACGGATACGTAGTTACACGTGCAGACTAACAGATACGTAGTTAGATATGCAGTCTAACAGATACGTAGTTAGACGTGCAGTCTAATTGATACGTAGTTAGACGTGCAGTCTCTCAGATACGTAGTTAGACGTACAGTCTAACAAATACGTAATTAGACGTGCATTCTAACAGATATACAGTCTAACAGATAAGCAGTAGACGTGCAGTCTAACGGATACGTAGTTAGACGTACAGTCTAACAGATACGTAGTTAGACTTGCAGTCTAACAGATAAAAGTTAGACGCAGAGCGTCTAACTCCTTCAGACTAGTCTAAAGTGACATGTATTTAGACGTGTCGTCTAACTCCATTAGACTTCGTGGTCTAATGGATCCCGCTATTAGACGTGGGCATCTAACTTCATTAGACTTTGTAGTCTAATAGAGCACGTCTAATGCCTCGCTTCAGCAGTTGCTTGAAGTCAGCATCCGTCTACCCACGATCAACTAGTTGTACGCTACTCCTGCTGTACTCATTCGTGCAGATCAGTACGACATCTAGTTGCATCTAATGAATGAATGCCATGTAAGTAAATATTCTTTCCACTACTTGTTCCTTGCAGGACAATCCAAAAGAATATTCGGCGCACTACCAGATTGGTACGGCCACGATCTTAATGCACAGAGTCTGTTGTACTCGTGTACTATGAAGGCTTTCCAATGGGTGCTTGCCACGTTTCAATGCAGAAGATTCTACCGCTGGTACATATCTTCTATTTAAAGATCTTCAAGGTCAACGGACGAGCCGCCGCACTTAAACATTATCTTATGAATTGCTTACTTGCTTACTAATTTTGTACATCAAGAGAGAGAGAGAATCAAAGTATTGTCTAACTCAATGATATTCTTAAATATACTGTAAGTTGAACAAAGTTTGTTCTGTTCAACAACTAGCTAGCAATGAAACTGTATTTGATTCAAAGAAAGTATAGTGAATCCTTCCGGTAGTTAGAAGAAGGGTTGACGTAGGAGAGTTTGCTCTAAACATCCATAAACAACCTGCTATGTCATTTACATTTTGTTCTCTTCTCTATCATTAGTTCTTAACTTCAAACCTGAGCATAAATTTTTGTACTTGAATCTTCAAGAGTTTTCAAGGGTTTTGTGAAGAATAGAAATTGATATAAATTCCTAACATGATTTCTATGAAATTGTTTTCTAGAAGTTGTTATCAATAGTTAGACCCCGTCTCTATTTGTGCCACCGATCCTTTCAGATTATTTAAATTAAATATTCAAAACCAGGTAATTTTATAATTGTTGCTTAGTTTTTAAAGTCAATTAGCATATTTAATATAGTTAATTAACTATTTTTACTTATCAAAATATGTCTTAAGTCGTTGTATTAATTATGATTTCATTTTTATTTTTTTTAGATTCATATATGTTATATATATGAAGAATATGGGAATGGAAGCCCAATTTATTAATGATATGCATTCAAGATGACTAAATGGTCGTATATGTGGAAAACACCAAAGAAGCTAGACCCGTCATTCCAGAACTTGCTAGAACAATCAAATGACCTTACGATCCGAGGAGAGACTTCCAGAGTCGACACAATGTCTGTCGTTGTAGATCCGATGGCCACTGTTGACATTAAACATGAGGAGTATGCGACACACCTAGAGTTGGCATTGGAGCAAATTCAATTGAGGGATATGGAAAGAGCGTAAATGCTTAGTGAAATCAAAGAGGAGAGGGTGTAAATGACGTAAAGATTGGAGAAATATGAACAACAAATTGAAATCTTCACGAGGCAAAATCAACCCCCTCTTCTCCCAGTTACTTAGTACATTAAAGTTTTTGAATAATTGTAAATGTTTTGGTTCGACAGATATCATGTTTTTAGTTAATTGGGTACGTTTTTTTCGACTAATAATACGTTGTTCGGATGATTGACTTTGGTTTAGATTTTGGAATTATAATTATCTTTTGGTTTATGAATATTATTGTGTATGTATTAGTTTCCCTTATTGAGAAATTGAATTAAAATTTTCGGTTTTGATTCATCTAAAAAAAACTAGAAAAAATTCAAAGTGTTGTGAAGGGTAATTACGAAGGTTTATCGAAAAACCTTTATTTTTGACTCTTCCCAAAAAAATTGGAAATTATTTTAAGTGTTGGGAATTGATAATTGCGAAGGTTTATTGGAAAAACCTTCGGTTTTGACCCTTCCAAAAAAACCGAGAATAATTCTAAGTGTTGGTAATGGGGTAATTGCGAAGGTTATTCAAAAAACCATCGGTTTTAAGTTTCTCCAAATTGGTAATTGCGAAGGTTTTCTAATAAACCTTCAGTTTTGACTCTTTTTAAAAAAACTGAAAATAATTCCAATTGTTGGGAATGGGTAATTAATTGCGAAGGTTTTTCAATAAACCATCTGTTTTGACCCTTCACAAAAACTGAAAATACTTCTAAGTGTTGGGAAGGGGTAATTGCGAAGGTTTATTGGGAAACCTTCGGTTTTGACTTTTCCCACAATGTAATTACTGAGAGTTCTTTTAAAACTCTCGGTAAAATTCTTATTGATTAAAATAAATTCCCTTTTTTCCCGATTATTCCAGATGCCTCTCTATCTACGTTCTCCGCCCTCTCGCTGCTGTAGATTCTTCAACTTAAGGTTAGTATATGTTAGATTTAGATGATTTAGATTATTTAGGTTGATTTTATTTTAATATTTGTTAGTATATGTTAGTTTTAGGTTTGATTTCGATTTTGTTGAATTTAAGTTTGATTCATGTTAGTGTTTGATTTGATTTATGTTAGATTTGGTTAGATTTAAGTTAAATTTTGTTAGATTTTAGTTTGTTTTATGCTTGATTTTTGTTAGATTTAGGTTTGAATGATGTTAGTTTTAGGTTTGATTTATGTTAGATTATGTTAGATTTAAGTTTGATTAATGTTAGTTTAGGTTTGATTTATGTCAGATTTTGTTAGATTTAAGTTTGTGAATGAATTGATTATTATTGATTTAGGTTAGATTCATGTATTAAATGAATTGATTATTATTGATTTATGTTAGATTTATGTATTGAATGAATTGATTATTATTGATTTAGGTTAGATTTATGTATTGAATGAATTGATTATTATTGATTTATGTTAAATTTATGTATTGAATGAATTGATTGTTTTATATGTATTCATATAATTAGATATATATGAATGTTAGATTAGTAATTAGATTTTGTCAAAAATTTTAAAATATCCTCGAAACATGTCAATTTTTTTGTGAATGATTGAATTGACATTCTAATTAGATATATAGTGCCTAATTTATATTTAGAGAATCTAAGCCTAAATCGTGATATAGTATTAGATAATGTAAGCCTGATTTATATTTAGATCAAAATAAGTAAATATTAATTAATGCGTATTGTTTTCCATCTTATTAGAAAGATGGAAGTACCCGATAAAATGTGGATGACCTTACGTTGAGATCTATTTATAATTTGCATTAAAGATTATTGTGCTATTTAATATTCGATCTATTTACAGTAGTATATACAATATTGCAATAACAATGAATCTCGTGGAGAAACGTATGCCACATATTTTAAGAATAGAGTGAGTAGATTCAAAACCATATCTAATAACTTTATTTTTATTTTATAATTAACGACTAAATTTCGGGAATGTATATATATATATAGGTCGTCAATTAGTAGAAAATAACAACATATCAAGAGTCTTCAAGATCTTAGGCGAAGGTCCAACTATGTACTCATGTATGTATGTTTTGTGTTTGTACAGAAAAACACAATGAATGTTTGACCACTCAAAATAGAGGAGTGGTTGTTGAAGGGTACAACGGGTCAAATATTATGTCATACTACGGAGTTTTAACGGATATAATCCAAGTACAATACTTTTCTCACAAACGAGTTGTCTTATTCTAGTATTAGTGGTTTGATACATATTCGAATGAACTAGGAGTGAAGGTGGATAAATATATATTCGTAAATATAAATGTAAACCTGATTTTGAAAACCCAAAGTCAGGACCCGTATATATTGGCGAGTCAAGCATAACAAGTATTTTATGCTCCTGATATATCATCACGGCCCGGTTGGAAGATTGTGACAAAATAAATCCAAAGTTTACGAATATATAGTTCAAATTAATTAGGTAGATTTATTTTTTACTTTAATATATTCATTCTTATTACTACTTCATTTCAATTATTCTCCAATTTATTAATGGTATGCATTAAGGATGTCTGAAGGTAGCAAGCAAACTGTTTGGAAGAGTATGAGGAAAACACCGAATAAACTGTCTAGGACATTCCAGAACCTACTTGCACATGCAGATCACCTAAGAATCTGAGGAGAGTCTTCTAGAGACACAGCGTTAGTCGTGGACTCGTTAGCTATTACTGACCAAACACGTGATATACATTCGGAGGATGAAGCTGAGGCTGAAGAGTTTATTAAGATTACGTTTGCTGAGATGGAGGATCAAATGGAGAATCGTGAGGAGGATCCCTTCCAATCCTTTACAGTCTAGCAAAGACAAAATACAGAGAAAGAAAGGAGATCACGAGGAGGATCATGAGAACCATTCCACTCTAAACGATAATCGACATTAAGATGCTTACACTTATTTATTGTTTGTATTGATTTACATATAATTTGAATTTCATAATTTTAAAGAATCTTCCTCCCTCAAGACACGGTGGAAGAACAAAAATATTGTTCTATCTAGGACTACACCGGGGACGAAGATTGATCTAACTTTTAGAGAGGCAGATGGGACGCCTAGTGGCAACGATGAAAAATGAATGTGGTCTAGATATTTGGTGTCGGTGGTGCGGGACCCCTCAGCCATCTCACACAGTCTGCTAAAGTGGAAGACATTAAGTGATGACCAATTAGATTCACTTTGGCTTGCTATGATAGTGATAATTACTTAATTATACATTAATCATTCAATAATTTTTATTTCATTTGAATGCTTTATATTTCAAGATCTGTTCGAGAGTACTAATTGTTATATTGATCAATATCGAGCGACCAGATTGCAACACGTCATACAGATATGGGATTGGTGGCGCTTTGATTTGAACAAGGATTATATATGGGTTCATGAAGAAGACGAGGTGGCGGTACTCATCAATCTCCCATGAGACTACGATCCAGATGATTGGGAGTTCGTGTGTCAAAACCATTACTTCAAGGATAAATTTAAGGTACGGTTTCATAATTCAAATAAAATTTGATATCAATTATTCTAACTTCATTTTTTATTTCAAATACAGAGAAACAGTAGTACCAATGTTGTTAACAGGAATAAACTGAAATTCCTGCATCATACTTGAAGTATACCATTTTCACAAGTGGAGGAAGAGTTTGTATGTACATTATTTATAATAACTTAATATAAAGAATGTTATTAATTTTATAAATCATTTATTTCAACAGACTCTTGAATTAGGACAGACCCCTCTACTGTTGAAGTTTTCAAGAGGACCCATACCCCGAAACCTATGAAAGAAAACCCCAACCCGATCCTGGACGAACGAGCACAATAGAAAATTATAAGTTAATTGAATTTAAATAAATTAAATATAGCTAGCTTATTTATTATATAAATGAAAATTTATTTCAAATGTGCAGGAAGAGATGGAGTAAGTAAGAAGGAACGAACCAGATATCTCTAAATTCGACTTGACATAGAGAGTGTTTGGTCGCTAAATGCATGGGACAGTGATCAGTATGGGATCAGGAATCCGGCCAACACACTTTCGAGAGGATCATCGGAGTGGCAACAATTCTCAACGATCCACTGATCGGTTAATGGAGGAGAATGAAAAACTAAATGAAGATGTGAGAACTATGGCGATGACAATGGAGGAATTGGAGAGGGATATGGAAAAAGCTGAAACGATTACTGAAATGAAAATGAGGGAAAATCAAAGGGAGAGTGAAATTGAAGCGGAAAAGATGCAAATGAGGAAAAGAATGGAGAGATATGAAGAACAAATGGAATTCTTAATGAGGCAGTATCAACCCCCCTCCCCCCATTTAATTCTAGTTAGTAGTACAAAACGATCGGCCTATCTTATACATTTTATAGGGGTAATATCGAAAGTTATTTGGAAAACTCTCGGTTTTTTCGTCTAAAGAAAAAACGAGAGTTATATAGAAAACTCTCGATTTTTCCTTTTCAAGAAAAACCGAGAGTTATATTTTATAAACTCTCGGATTTTCCCTTATAAGAAAAACTAAGAGTTATTTGGAAAACACTCGGATTTTGTCTTGTAAGAAAAACCGGGTGTTATTTGGAGAACTCTCGGTTTTTCTTTAAAGGGATAAACTCAGAGTTATTTGAAAACTTTCGGCATTTTGAAAAGGAAAAACCGAGAGTTTATCAAATAATTCTCGATTTTCTTGAAAGAGAAAAACCGAGAGTTTTCTATATAACTCTCATGTTTTTTTGAAAGGAAAAAACCGAGCGTTTTACATATAACTCTCGGTTTTTCTCTCTAGTATTTAAATCGATAAATTTACAAAATCTCTCGGTAAATACCAAATTACATTTACTGAGAGTTGCAATACCGACGAATGTCGAGAGTTACCCAAACTCTCGGTATTATGTCTATACCGAGAGATATAGGGTCATTACCGAGAGATTATACTCTCAGTTTTGACCTCTTTTTCACTAGTGGATGTTATCTCGTCCAAAACACGAGCTATAATTTTTTAATCCTATGGTCGATCATTCACTATCATCGTGGTTCATGCTATCTAATTATTCGAAGTCTCCGAGTGCCATTGAATATCATGTACCTTGCATATGTAAGAGGTGAACATCAAATAATCTCCTTGGTTTGATCGAAAATGATAGTGATGATCTACCAAAGAAGTGGTTTGAGTACTCTAAGAAAATAATTTGCAATAAAGAAATTATGCATAAAGAATGAATCTATGTAGTGTTATTTAGTTAAAAGTTGGTTTAGGTGGCATTGATTAAACATAATCTTATTTATGTTAGGCTTAATTAAAATCTTCTATGTGGAAGTCCTAATTTGTAAATATGGAAGTTCAAATGGGTTACTGCCTAGGTTGATTAATGGTACACCCATTCTAAGAAATAAAAACTAATAATAAATAAAGATGTTGCAGGTTCCATGTATTGATCGAGTGACCTAGGTTTTGACACTACATGCAAGTCTAATGCCTTCTCACCTTATAATGTTTTGTTAATGGCGTGTATTAAACTGTTTGTTTCCCATGGCACTCTGGTTCAACTCCTTGCCTCAACCAGCTAGTTCATTTAAGAGCTCTTTTG
>NW_025919730.1:0-87566 GCF_907164915.1 Impatiens glandulifera | reverse complement strand
AGGTTGTTGTTATATATTTTTCTCTTATGGATTTCCTCGAATACTGTAGGACTATATCATAGAGTGTGGCGGTCCATATTTAGTATGTTTGGGAAATGACATCATGCCATTGGCATTCGGGCCTAAGCCCATGTTAAGGAAATATCTTATTTTGGATATCATTTTAATAGAGGAGAGGATAAATATGTTGATAACAAGATGCCAAAATATATTTTTCTTTTCTTTTTTTTTTTTTATTATCTCAAATAGATTTTTACAACTCTTTATAGGAAAGCATAGACTCTTCATATGCTTGACTCTTCAAATTACAAAACAAAATTATTCTGCATATTAAATAGCTCCCACCCAAATCTCTTGGTTATCCCACTCACCCCTAGTTATTACTCTAGGATTATTAAACATCAAAAAACTAAATACCTTATTAATTAAAGTTTATTCAACAAATTTCCCCCTTAAACTTAAATATTCTTCCCATCTCTCATTCCAATAAGCCTTTTACAACTCTCCAGCAGTGTGGTCGGTAATGGCTTGGTGAATATGTCAGCGGCTTGAGCTCGACTTTCAACATGCTCCAACTCAATCTTTCCTTCTTTGACTTGTTCTCGAATGAAATGAAATCGAACGTCAATGTGCTTGCTCCTTCCGTGATTAACTGGATTCTTTGCCAACTCGATCGCCGACTTGTTATCAACTCGAATCACAGTCCCTTCGTCTCGGATCACTCCCAAATGCTTTAGTAAATTTGAAAGCCATACTGCATGACACACACTCCAAGAGGCCGCCACATACTCTGCCTCGCAGGTCGACAAAGTTACAATAGGCTGCTTCTTTTACAACCAAGTAAAAGCTGAATTTCCGAGTAGGAATACATAACCCGAAGTACTTTTCCGGTCATCAACATCACCACACCAATCACTATCAGAGTAACCCACTAATCGGTAGTTATCTGATTTTGAATAGAAGATACCAAGTGAAAGAGTTCCTCGAACATATCTTAGAATTCTCTTCAAGGCCTTCCAATGTGTATAGCTTGGATCCTCCATGAATCTGCTTGTTATCCCAACACTCAACATTAGGTCGGGTCTCGTGCTTGTAAGATACCTTAGACTTCCGATTAAGCTTCGATATCTCCCAGCATCAGCCCGTTCTCCTCCATCAAACTTTGAGAGTTTAGTGCCTGGTTCCATTGGAGTTGAAACTGGGTTGCAGTCCTCCATTTTAAACTTCTTTAAAATTTCAAGCGCATACCTCTCTTGGGATATAAAAATCCCTTCCTCTGACTGCTTCACTTCTAGGCCGAGAAAATATTTCATCAAACCTAAGTCTGTCATCTCGAACTCCTTCTTCATTACCTCTTTGAACTCCTCAATCAGTTTTGTGTTGCTTCCGGTGAATATGAGGTAGTCGACATAGATAGCGACTACCATCATATCATTTTCTGATTTCTTTGTGTACAAGGCATGCTCGTACGGACATTGCTGGTACCCATTTTTCTTGAAATACTCGTCAATTCTCTCATTCCAAGCACGAGGAGCCTGCTTCAGCCCATAAAGAGCTTTTCTCAATCTCAGCACCTTCTTCTCATCACCTCTCTTCATATACCCAAGTGGTTGATCGACGTACACTTCCACTTTCAACACTCCATTTAGAAATGCTGATTTCACATCCATCTGTAGAATTGGCCATTGGTTTTGAGCAGCTAACGAGATCAGAAGTCGGATTGACTCCATTCTCGTGACAGGAGCAAAAACTTCATCATAATCGATTCCCTCCTTTTGTGTATAGCCCTTCACCACAAGTCGAGCCTTATAACGCTCAACCTCTCCTTCGACATTCATCTTTTTTTTGTACACCCATTTTACTCCAATGGGTCGAGTTCCTTCAGGAAGGTCGGTTAGCTCCCAGGTTTTATTGCGTTCAATTGCCCCAATTTCTTCATCCATAGTCGATCTCCATTTCTCGTCTTGTACAGCTTTCTCAAAATTCAAATCTTCTGAGTCGGCGAGAAGACATACAATGTGGACTTCATTTGTAGTGTCATATATCTCCCGTAGACTTCTCATTCTGGGCTGTAGAGGCTCAGATTCATCTTCTGAAAGCTCGGTGGTTGTTGATATCGGAGGCATAACAGTCTCTGAACTAGTTTCTTCCTCAATCGTGTTACTCCAGTTCCATGTCATTGATTCCTCCACGTGAACATCTCGACTCACCACCAATTTCTTATTAATAGGATCAAACAATTTATATGCCTTAGATTTTTCATCATACCCGATAAATATGTACTTCTTGCTTCGATCTTCTAACTTTGTCCTGTGCTGACTTGGTACTTTCCCATAAGCCACACTACCGAATACCTTGAGATGAAAGACACTCGGCTTCATACCACTCCAAATCTCTTGAGGTGTCTTCTCTCCTAGCTTGGCATGTGGACATCTATTTTGCACATAAACTGCGCACTGCACTGCCTCTGCCCAAAACTGTTTCGGCATATTCTTTCCTTTCAACATAGATCGAACCATATCGAGTATAGTTCGATTCTTTCGTTCTGCTACACCGTTTTGCTGCGGAGAATATGGAGCAGTCAAGAAACGCTTGATTCCATGTTCTTCGCAGTATTTGTTGAACTCGTTAGAAGTGAACTCACCTCCTCTATCAGATCGGACTGCTTTGATAACTTTGTTTGTTTCTTTCTCCACCATCACTTTAAATTTCTTGAAGTTTTCAAACACTTCTGACTTCTCCTTCAAAAAATAAACCCACGTCTTTCTCGAAAAATCATCAATTAAAGAAAGGAAGTATCTTTTACCACTAAATGATTCTGGAGTTATTGGCCCACATAAATCTGTGTGAATCAGTCCGAGTTGCTCCTTTGCTCTGTATTCAGAACTGCTTGGGAAAGAAGTCCTCGCTTGTTTCCCGATCACACATTCTTCACAGAACCTCTTTTCGAATATAATGTTAGGCAGTCCAAGCACCATCTCCTTTTTCACCAGCTCGTTCAACCCTCCGAAGTGAAGATGACCGAACCGATAATGCCACTTCATGGCCTCATCCTCTAGATCAAGTTGCATACATTTATCTTGAACTATTTTAAGCTCAAGTTTGTACATACGGTTTTTCTTCATTTCTACCTGGGCAATGAGTCTCCCAAGTTTATCCTTCAGTTGCATTTCTCGGTCCTTCATTATAGCCGAGTACCCTTTCTCCATCAACTGTCCCATGCTCAGTATGTTGCTTTTGAGATCAGGTACGTAGTAAACATCTCTGATTTCTCCGATTCCCCCATTTTTCTGCTGATACATGATCGTTCCTTGACCTTTGACGGCTACTTTTGAAGCATCGCCGAAAGAAATGGATTCGGACTCCACCTTTGAGAGTATTTTGAATAAGCTCTCGTCGCCGCACATGTGGTTACTTGCCCCAGTATCCAAGTACCAAAATGAGTTATCAGAACAGCTTGGTTTGATCTCAGTTTCTGGAATTTTTGTCACCAGCAACAACCCTTCATCTTCTTTCTCAGCAAAAAAGTTTGTTGGTTCCTCATTTTTCTTCTCGGATCTACAATCTTTGGAAATATGACCCAGCTTTCCGCAATTGTAACATTTTATCGAGTAACAATCCTTGGCAACATGTCCATTCTTTCCACAGTTATAACACTCAATATTATTATTTGTGTTTGTCCGGCCACCCCGAGCTTGACCTCTGCCATGCCAGTTCTGTTGGCCGACTTGCTCACTTCCTCGTCCACCTCTTCCTCTACCACCTAGGCTTCTGCCTCTTCCTCTGCCTCTGGTACTCTGAGCATAAAACACCTTCTCCTCTTTTATTGTCGCCTTCGCCTGGAGAGCCTGTTCAAGAGACTCCCCCTTCTTGTTTTTCCTTCTCTGCTCATGCGCTTCCAAGGACCCAGCAAGCTCTTCAATGGTGAGCGTTGATAGATCCTTAGATTCCTCTATTGCGCACACAATATTTTCGAAACTATCTGTCAATGACCTCAGAATCTTTTCAACAACTCGGTTTGATGAAAGACTCTCACCATTCCGATTTAGTTTGTTCACCACGGTCTCCACTCGAGTAATGAACTCAGATACGCTTTCAGACTCTTTCATCCTCATGTTTTCCAGATCGCCCCTTAGGGTTTGAAGCCGGACTTGCTTCACCCGTTCGTCTCCTTTGTTTGCTATTTCGAGTGTATCCCATGCCACTTTGGAAGATTTTGCGTCAGCTATCTTCTCAAAACCAGATTCGTCGACAGATCGGTATAGTAGATATAGAGTCGCCCTATCTTTAGCTCGAACGACCTTCAACGCGTTCAACTGGGCATTTGAATACCCATCCGTGTTCTCCGGTTCCTCATACCCAGTCTCGACCACATCCCAGTTATCTTGGGAACCGAAAAGGGCCTTCATCTTCACCTTCCAGTTGTCGTAGTTGACGCCTTTTGTCAACTTGGGTAGCGGGATGCCATTGGTTAGACCTGCCATTCCTCTCAAGTGTTTAAACTCAACACACACACCTCACAAGGCTCTCGATCGCTCTTGTTTTTCTCTCTCGGCCAGCGCACACCGCGGCGTTCTCTTTTGAGACTAACAGGTTTTCTCACGCTCACCTCACACACAATAGCTCTGATACCAATTTGTTGATAACAAGATGCCAAAATATATTTTTATTTTTTTTTTTTTTTTTTATTATCTCAAATAGATTTTTACAACTCTTTATAGGAAAGCATAGACTCTTCATATGCTTGACTCTTCAAATTACAAAACAAAATTATTCTGCATATTAAATAGCTCCCACCCAAATCTCTTGGTTATCCCACTCACCCCTAGTTATTACTCTAGGATTATTAAACATCAAAAAACTAAATACCTTATTAATTAAAGTTTATTCAACAAAATATACTAAAGTCCATATCATTGGATGAGTCCTTACCTTTGAGAAGACTAAACATATCATGAAACTGTTTAATTCAACCATAAAGGTGTGAATATGAGTAGACCCAATATCTATAGTAGTGCCAATCTCTCCATTAACCGTGATAATCTGGTAGTTGGATATGAATTTGAGTTTTTGATGCATCATGGAGGCTAGAGTTTTAACTTATTTCAGCCAAGGTCTTCCTAAGATAAGATTGTACGAAGGTTGCATGTTGATGACACAAAAATCAACCTGAAAGGGTATGCCATCCACTCAGATGGTACGTTTCAGGAAACTCATTATCTCACGTAGAGAGCTGTCAAAACCTCTTACACACATGTTAGGTGGTATGATTTTGTCTCTAGATATGCATATTTTCTCAAGAGTCCTCCCATGACATATGTTGAGAGAAGATCCATTGTCTATTAAGACCATTGAGAAGGTCTTCCCCTCCATTTACATAGAGGGTTTAAGGGTAGTCTGATTTGGTTGATAGTAGTTCCTTGTGTTTCTAGTCAATCATGTTATGTTGGGAACTAAAAATATTGATTCCAACTAATTCCTCCATGGTGGTGTTGGTAAAGACATTAGTCTTGCTTAATTCATTAAGGACGGCTTTCCTATGATCGATAGAGTACATTAAGATTTTCCATATAGAAATATTTATCGGAGAAAGGGTATGGGCAATCGTTTTTGACTCCCACCATTTTGAAGTGTTGTCGAGATGGGCTTTGGACTTCTTCTTAGGACAGGGATCAATAATGTTGATTTCTCGTTCAATATAATGAATTGGATCTAGTAATGTGTCAATGTCAAATGTCATTTCATCGGTTGTGATCATACTAACTTAATGATCATATAGTTGATTCTTAGCTATTTTAGGTTTGGTGATAATATTATGATAGAGCAAGTTTTGAAAAAGATGTTTAAGGGTGCTACAATTTTCGATAGCATGTCTCTTTGCTTTGTGATAATTACACCATGAATTCTCATATTTTTCCAAGAGTAATATCTTTGTTCTTAAGGTGAGGGGTTTGATTAGATTCTTCTCGTGAAGAATCTTCATTACCTAACTCAAAGGCATTCCTAGGTCGTCAAACACTCTAGGGGGGTTTAGGTGCCTTTAGAGTTGTTGGTTTGGTAAGGGTTGATGTACATATCCTAACCTGTGGAGGTTTGTTTGGGTTCGTCTTTTCAGGAAGAAATTCTTACTAGGCGGTTGTCACCTGGTGTATTTCAGTCTTTTCCTTCTTTGGGAATCGACTCGGAGGTGGGTAAGCTTTAACCTTTTTCCTCTCTTCTTTCTTTCTCGATTGAATTATCTCTTCTTTTTAACATCTTTTTCATGTTCTGGAATGTTTAAACGACGAATACTACATAATATTGTCACATAATATTGTCTGATAACGCTTTTTAGAATAATATCAATTTGTCGTTGTTCACTTAGGGGAGGGGGAGAATTAATTTCCTTTGCGATAGTTTTCCATATTTCGATGAAGACAAAATTTTTTATTTTCTCATTGCTTACTGTTCTAAAGCATTTTCTCTGGCCGATCTAAATTAAGGTGTATGGATAAGCGTTCTATAAACATTGCAGTCAATTCTTTGATATTTTGCAAATATGATACCTTTTATTTATGATACCAACGTAGAGTGACACCATCGAAGTATTGGGAAATAGGAGGAGAACTTTTGTTTCTCCGAGTCACAATGGTGTTATTGTAGAGGTGTACATCTTGAAAAAGACAAACGAATCACTTTTCCTAATGTACTTAGATATAGCTGGTAACTTGATGTTTAATGGAATGACTATTCTACAATTAGTGTTCATGGAATGTTTCCAGTCATAGTGTCCATAAATGCTTTTTCCCATAGCCAACTTGTTTAACTGGACTTGCATCTCTACATGTATGGCTCGAACATGAGCCATCTGACGTTCATATTTCGTAGAAGGTGGTTGTTTATCCACCAGAATTGGTCTCCTATGTGGTCTCATGGGGTTGAGTTCATCCTCGTGTGTCCCATGTTGTACTTCAGTGATTTGGTCGAAATCTTCTTCATAGTCTTCAAGAAGAAGAAGACATGTGTTGGAATGTGGATGATATTTGTTGATTAGTTGAAGAATTAGTGATCAGCGCGAGTTATTTTATTACATGTTGTAGGGTTTCCTTCATTTCCATAATTTTGTTTTGTTGTTTCTTCGGCCATCTTGTGGCAGATAATGCGTTCAGTTTTGGATCTCGCTTTCTATGGGTCGTATCGTCTGTTATAGTCATAGACTGTTGTGAAGAGAAAGAGGTGAGGGTTTACAATTGTAACATAAGTACAATTCAATGTATATTCACGGAAAATGAATCCTATGGAATGAATATCTCCATGTGCTTCTAAAGTTAAAGACATGATTTATTATATAAAGCACTCATTGAGTTTGTTACATGCATATCTCTTGTTAATATTTATAAAGAGAGAGTAAAAGTGAAAAAAGTGTTGACAGAGTTTTTAGACTTTAAGTCCTATTGTAGCCTATTCCTACTCTAGAAATATTCTCCTCTTCACTCCTTTTAACTTGCTCGTATTCTTAGAGAATGACACTCAAATAATTCTTCCACTCCTTTGAAGAAATGATGAACGGAGTAGGGTGATTATTTCATCTTTTGAACGGAGTCAAAAAGTGCAGAAATGACAAAGTTCCATCATTGATTTATCAAAGATGGTTGTTATTCTTATCCGCCGGGCGTCGTGAGGAATACAACTAACTAGGATGATACGACGTTGATCCAAGAGAAAAATCAGACGTGGGACGCTCCGTTGAAATTACATCCGCAATGGAGCGTTTTTTGCATTTCAGCTAACAACACTAATGTACGCGTTAGTCGATCCGTTTCTTCGCGGGAGCGCCTTTTCTCCGTTATAGTGGGCTACGCGGACAACTCCTGAACGTTGGATAATTTCTAACACCTATGTGGCTGTGACACTTGCTGTAAAGGGTTTGTTTAAAATTTATTTTTCTTTAAGTCTTTTGGGTTTGTTTTTAAATCCTTAAAAATATACAAATATTTAAAATAAATATGACATATATTTTGCTAATTTATTTTATTTTTGTGTCTTTTTGATTTAAATAAATAATTTATTTGGGATAAAATTGATACAATAATTATCCTAAATTATTTATTTTAATCATCTTTAATTTTTTTACAATCAATTCGAGATAAAATTAGTACAATATTTATCCCAAATTATTTTATTTTATTTCTTTCGCCATTATCATTAACTAATTATGATTAATTATCACAATAATTAATCTAACTAATTGTTTAATTAACATTTAGCCTAAGTTTTAATTATTTAGATTTTATTTATTCAAAAATAAACAAAATAATTTTTTTTAAATTTATACATTGGGTTATGTAAGTTTTAGTGCTTACAGCTTCCTTCAGCAGCCTGGTTTAAGAGTCGCTTCTTCGGTTTTCAATGACCCTTCAGCATCCCTTTTTTTAGCTCTTTACCCTCTTTAGATACGGTTATGGCCCTTTTAGCCATGACCTCTTTTCTTTGTATTTTGTTATAGGTTTTGTTGTTTCTTTTGGGTTAGTTTGAATTTATATTATCAGGTTAGCCTCTAAATTAAAACACAACATAAAAATCTAACAAAAACTAAAATATAAAAGTATAAAACATTAAAAACAAAAATATTAAAAATTTAAAACAAAAACATAATAAAAATATATAGACTTCAAAAGATCTAAACACTTTATTCTATAAACATTGACCTAAAAACCCTAAAATTGGTAGACTTAAAATAAAATTCTAACTATTATAATCTAGTCAACTAGCTTCTAGGATAAGATATGTGGTGTTTATTTTGTAGGCTTTGGGTTGTCTTTTCTTTTGTTTGTATATTTACTTGATTTTATATTATTGTAGAAACAAAAATACATTCGCATCTAACATCTCTATTTCTGGGTTTCGAAAAATTAGGTTTCAACTCTATAGACATAGGGTTGGTAAAAATCGAAAATTTAAATAGTCCTAAAACGATTTCCCATTAAATATCTCAATCTCTCCAAAATTCGACAAGATGATAAGTTATGGAATCGTCAATAAATTTTCATTTTCTACTATAAATTTTCGGTCATGTAAAATTGACTCCCTTCATAAATTTTTTAAAAAAAAAGAGGAATCCCAGTACAAACTTGGTGATAAAATTAGGCATAGTTTTCTGGCGACTTTGTTACTGATATTAGACGCTTAGTTTGAAAAATAATTATGGCATAATTTTAAAATATATTTATTTTTTAATGTTCTTCCCTAAAATAAGTTTTAATTTTTTTATATTTACATGAGTTTGGTGGTCAAATGTAAAGGAGTATATGTATACATAGTTGGATAAAGCCTATACACTTATACTTTGTGTGTTAGGGTTTGCCCATATAGATGACATCCTGAACCTAGCCTAAAAGGCTTTTGTGTGATTTTGTTCGATGAACATATACGAGAAAAAATCCAAGATTAATCATCTTTTACATTCAAATCTCATTCTTGAATCGGCGGTAAGGGGTACATCCAATTGTGAGCTCCCGTTATATCGATAAAAAATTCAGGATAGTATCCTTGTCATTGAAACAACTCTCTTTTAGTCATTCCAAGCTTTAGAACAATAATTCCTAAAATCTAAATCTACCAAGTCGTCGTCTCGTTCTGTCCAGCGACAAAATCACGTTACAAAGTTTTTGCTCGTTATGTGACTATGATTTATATGTAAATACACGTATACATATATTTATACTTAGGTGCTCATTCTATCCATTAAAAAATACCTGTTAATGTAGATATCATGATATATTATACATTAACATGATAAATATTCTAGTGGTTAAGAAAATAGAGGAAAAGACTAAGTCTATATTAGAAAATTCTAGAAAAGAGTAAAAATCAAAAGACTAAGTCTAAATTAGAAAACTCTAGTAAAGTTAAAATTAAAAAAACAAACATTATTTTATAAAGACTAAATCTAGAAAGAGAAAAGTCCAGAAATCTCGAAACAAATAAAAATAAGTCTAAATTAATTAGTTCTTGTTTTCGTCTTTAATACACAAATTAACATATCAATTGTAGAACTAGAAGATGATCAAGAAAGACATAATTGATAAAAAAAATACACAAAGAAGATCAAGAAAGACATAGAGATGATCAAGAAATACGTAAAGATGATTAAGAAAGACGAAAATACTTGAAAATGATGAAGACTTAAATAATAATTTCTGTTTTTGTCTTATAATGTAACATTGTATATAAAAACACATGAGAAACTTCTTGTAACATGAGTATAAGGGGGGTATGGTTTGTAATTGTGACTTAAATTACACTTTCTATATAAAAACACATGAGCAACTTCTTGTAATACAAACCTTAAGAAATCAATAAAATGATTCATTATATTATGCTCATATCTTCTGCATACTTTTTCCTTAATGAATTGAAAATGAGCATCTAAGTTTTCGACATTAGGATATACGTGCATTTAAGTAATTGAATTAATTTTCTATTATCTCTCCTCCTCTTTATGGAGCGACTACAAGGCGTACCATGAAGAAAATATACAACGAACATGCAATCATCGTGCAATTTTGAATTCATGACTCTTCGTAAAATTTATTATATCCTTTGATGAACGAATGTTCTTCACTTAGTTCAGAATTCATGACTCTTCGTGATATTTTTTATATTCCTCGACAAACGAATGTGTTTCACTTAGCCCAGAATACATGACTCTTCGTGGAATTTATTCTATCACTCAAAGAACGAACATGCTTCACTTAGCTCATAATGCACGACTCTTCATTGAATTCCTTTTATCCCTCAACGAACGAACTCTTCACTTAGCTCAGAATTCACGAATTTTAGTGGAATTCATACAACGAACATGCAATCATCGTGCAATTTTGAATTCATGATTCTTTGTAAAATTTATTATATTCGATGAACGAATCTTCTTCACTTAGCTCAGAATTCATGACTCTTCGTGATATTTTTTATATTCCTCGACAAACGAATGTGTTTCACTTAGCCATGAATACATGACTCTTCGTGGAATTTATTCTATCACTCAAAGAACGAACATGCTTCACTTAGCTCATAATGCACGACTCTTCATTGAATTCCTTTTACCCCTCAACGAACGAACTCTTCACTTAGCTCAGAATTCACGAATTTTAGTGGAATTCATCTTACCCTTCCATTGATGAACGCACAAGCTTGATTCAACATAAAGTTCACGACTCTTCATGACATTCCACAAATCCATTTTCTATGATCAGAGAAACCTGACAATTGGCAGGATATGCTAGAAGGAATTCACAAACTATTTTGTGACCATGAACCCGAAACAAGTGATGGTATTGAATTAAGCGCACCAATAATCCCTTCAAAGTTGTTTCGTCTAGAAGAATTAATTCACACAAATTCAGATTGTGTTGACGTTACGGAAAACGATGAAAATGATCATTACTTGACAAAAAAAATCGCTAGTTATTAGGAGCACCCTAAAATATTCTAAATATAACTTCTATAACGTTCACTAAAAAGATCTATTTCTCTATAACTTAATAACTAAGAACAAAATTTTATTTGACATTTCGAACAATGTTTTTAATGGAAAAAAGGTAACTTCTTATTACATTTTAGAAATGACTTACCATATGAAAAATTACTTAGAAAAAGGAGGATTTGTCAATTGTAGAAGAGATAGTTAAAATTAATTTTAACACAATAGAAGATCCTTAAATAATTCTAATTGGAAAAAACTTAAGCAATCAATAATGAGAAGATATAACTAAACTTTTAAAAAATAAACAAAAAGTTTTCACTTGTTCATACAAGGTAATGTTAAGAGTCGATTCTCAGATTATTCAGGACTACATATCATTGTATGAGGACGTTAAGCCAGTAAAATAGAAGCTCTAGAGAATGAGAGTCAACATTATTGAAAAGGTTAAAGAAGAATTCTAGAAGTAACTCGACACATGATTCATTAAAGTCATGGACTATCTTGAATGGGTTGCCAACGTAGTCCTAGTCGCAAAACAATGATGAAACGATTTGAGTGTACATCAACTAATGAGACCTCAACAAGACATTTTTTCTCTACCACGCATTAATGTGTTGGTCGATCGCACAACATGGCATCAACTACATTCATTCAGGGATGGATTCTTGGGATATAATAAAATTCTAATGGCACTAGAAGATTGATAAAAGACAACATTCATCACAGAAGTGGGAATATACTTCTATCAAGTCAGGCTAAAGAACGTAGGAGTAACATACCAATGAGCAAGAACAATAATTTTTCACAACATGATCCAGAAAGAAGTAGAAGTCTACATAGAGTACTTGATTGTGAAATTAAAAGAAATGAGTTATATGATTAAAAATTGTAGGTGACTTTATCTTAGTCATTTCACAAGATCGAGGTGAATGACAAGTAAAAATAAAAAACTTAAAGCCCTATCAACAACATTTATCCATGTTGAAATCCAAGTTTGAACATGTAACATTCACACACGCTCTGAGTAGTCATAATCAATTCGCAAATGCTCTAGCCTTATTAGCAGCGATGACTCAAATTGTGGAAGGAATCAAGATTAAAACTATTATGTAAAAATAGAAAATTAATTAGTGTTATTAATTAACTACTAAATAAGAACTTAATTGTGTTAATATTTTGCAGATTAAAGAAAACCAGAAGAAAAAGATGACCAATATTTACCTAAAGTCATTCTTCATTTATCTGCAAGATCGGTATTTTGTGAAGACGTGCAAATCGGTATTATACAAATCGACATTATACAAATCATCATTATATAAATCAACATTTTATGAAGACCAGGAGTTTGTAGAATTGGAACTTTACTAACGCGTATCTAGTTTTATCAAATGTCGGTATTTTGTAATGCGTAACCGGTTTTATCCAAAGTCGGTATTTTGTGACGTGTAGCCGGTTTTATCCAAAGTCGGTATTTTGTAACTCATAGATGGTTTTGTCCAAAGTAGGTATTTTGTAATGCGTAGCCAGTTTTATCTAATGTCGGTATTTGTAACGCGTAGGTGGTTTTATCCAAAGTCGGTATTTTGTAACGCGTAGCCGGTTTTATTTAAAGTTGGTATTGTGTAGCACGTAGCCAATTTTATCCAAAGTCGGTATTTTGTAAAAGCGGAGCCGGTAATCTGCATCTCGGTATTTTAAGCGAACTCGACATTCTTATCACATCAGTTTTATATCAAGACTCGAAGCCGGTATTCTACAAATTTGTATTTTGAAAAATACATGCTTGACTCTACTTATTGGTATTATATAACTTCGGTTATATAAAAAGAGTTCCAGTATTTTATTGATATAGGTTCTGTATATAAAAATCGCTATTTCCCCTTAGCAGCATCTCAGTACTCTTCATGCTTCTCACAACCTATCAACCTCGATATTAGATAAGCACATTTCCGGTAGGGGTAGATATCAACTTTATATGGACTCATCATTTTATATCCATTTTGGTGCAAAAACTGATGAAGACCTTTTTGACAATAGTAGAGATATGATAAAATAATTAAAGACAAGTCAAAGCTTCAAAGATTTATGCTCCTCGTAAATCATAATCTAATCAATGAAAATTTGGCCCATTATAATCCAAGTAGCGACAAGATCAAAGAATATCTCATCCCGATGTACTATCATGGAGTTCAACCAATTAAAATCAGGACAAATGTCTCATAAAGAAAATATGTTTGTTGACACTTGCCTACTTAAGAAGATAGAGGACAATTTGCTTCACAAGAGCCTTTTTTTAAACAATCCTCTTGTGAACTATTAAGCGATCAACTCTCTCTCAAGCTCAAAAGTTCTCATAAGCCCTCAAGTGTGTTAGAGTTCTAAATTTGTATTACAATACTACCCATTCTGTGTGAGTTTGTTAGCATTGTAAGTTGACAAAATATGTTTCCGTTCAATAGAGAGTGTGCTAGGAGTTCGAAACCAGGCAGTAAATAAGTCCTGGCTGTTCGACTAAGTTTTGTACAAGTGTTGTATTCAATCAAATCTTCTAGTGAATATCCTTCTCAAGGTTGAGAAGAAGGGGGTGACGTAGGAGCTTTATCTCCGAACATCCATAAACATCCTTTGTGTCGTGTGTTCTTTCCTATTTCCTTACTCTAAATATCATTGTGTTGCTTCAAGTTGAAATAAACATTTCCGCAATTGAACTATGTTCTAGAGTTTGTGACATCTTGGGAAGAATAGAAACCAGATATTAAGTTCTAATAGAGTCAATATTGAACGAAATGTGTATAAGCATTCAACTTTTGAGACCCCAGTGTCCATCGTCAATCATGGCAGCTTGTTTCTATTCTCAAGCACTCGAATATCATCATGACTTCTTTCACCAAGCCTCCAATGTTCAAAAGTGAATTCTTTATTGACTAGAAGTTACCTATGAAGGTGTATCAGGTATCGCTAAATGATGACATGTGGTACGTTGTTACTGACAACCCGATCAAGATTGAGAAGGAAATGTGCGATTTCACAAATAATGATAGAGGAAGAACAATCTCGACAACCTGGCTAGAATCACTATATACGGTACTCTAGATAAAAACACTTTTGCAAAGATCCGAACATGTACCACTGCCAAGGAATTATGGAAGATGATCATCCAACTAAATTAAGGCAATGAACAAACAAAAGAAAAAAAAATCATGGTAGCCACTCAGAAGTTTGACCACATCAAGATGCGCCACGAAGAAACGATGAACGAAATTGATGAACGATTTACGAGCATTGTAATGAGCTTGCCATCTTGGGAAAGGACTATGGGAACAAATAGACCATAGTCAATGTTTTGAGCGCTCTCCTTAGTGCCTGGGAGGTTAAGACAACGGTGATGAGGGAGTCCAGAAATCTTCACAAGATGTCGATGCATGATTTATTCGACGACTTGAAAGCCTATGAGTTCGACATGAAATTAAGGAATGAAGATGAACCATCATCCTCGAACGTAACCAGGGCATTGGTGTCATCCATGGAACTAGCAGCTCCTTAGCCTATCAAGTCAGTTGAGTAGTTCAATGAAGATGCAATGGCCTTACTCGTGAATAAGTTGGAAAGATTTATGAAGAAATCCAACTCATCCTACCACAACAACAATAACCAATCTTAATACTACAAGGCTAACATTCATTGTTTTAATTGTGATACTTTAGGTCACTACAAGTCATAATGTAGGAAGCCAAGGAGAGACGACAAAAAACCAACCGATCAAAATTCCAAGGAGAATCATCAAATATCCAAGCACAATCAAGATAAAAAAAGAAATGGTGGTAGAGTAAAACAAAATTAAATGGGCTCAAAGTGATTCGAATAGTGATAATGAAGAAGTTAGATGTTTCATGGCCAACGAAGAAGAGGTATTTGACTTTTCCTTCGAAGAATTCACTTGAGATGATCTTGTTACTACACTAAAGTACATGGTCATTGAGTATAAGAAACTTTCTTTCCTTGCCTCAACTAATTTAGACAACACAATTCGGGAAACAGATGTACTATCCTTTGAGAACAAGAAGCTCAAGGAGACAGTTCAGCTGCTAACAAAGGGAAACGAGAGAACAAACTACGTATTTTCTGCATGGGATAAGTCTGGGGATACAGTCAACTAGATGACAAGTCATCAGAGGCCTGCCAACTACAAGTTTGGATTAGGAAATGAAAACAACAACCCATACAAATCATGCAAAGTGTTGAAACCCAAGAAAGGAAATATTCTCTCATAAATTTTGTCAAGGGTACCTCAACCAACATTCATGCAAGCGAAGATGGAGATGAGTTAGTAACTAAAAGGGAAATAAAATATGTGGAGCCAACCGACAAGTCACGGTGGCTTAGTCCTGAGAGAAGGAAGCTATCCGGTCAGCTGGACATGAACACAACAAACAGTCAAAGAGGTGTTATCAAAGTTCAACCTCAAGACACTATGACTCATCTGAAGGCAGACAAAAAGATGTCAAACCTAAAGTAAGCAGACTTATTAAGACTAACACTGGGAGGTTCAACAAAAAGTACAAGTGTGGATCCCCATTGGACTGATTAACCATGGACCCAATTATATGTGGGTACCAAAAGGTGTAATTAGTTTTCTTTTGCAGGGTAAATAAATCAGATACCCGGAGGATTCAGAATTGTACTTAGATAATGGATGCTCCAAGCATATGACTGGGAATGAGAAATCTCTCACCAACATTATAAAGGAATCTGGATCAAAGATCACATTCGGTAATAAGTCCAAGGATAAGACTGTGGACAAGGGTAAGATTGTCCATGAAAATTTAACCATAAACAATGTGCTACTTGTTGAAAATTTATGTATAAGTCAAATGTGTGATATAGAATATACTGTAGAATTTCATAAGAAGGCATGCTTAGTTAAGGATCAACAAGGAAGTACCCTGTTGACAGGGCATAGGATAAGTAATATTTATAACGTTAATTGGAAAAATAAATCACCTAAGTCATTTGCATGATATTTAAGAACGGTCAAAATTGGCTTTGGCATAAAAGATTAAATCACTTAAATTTTATAACAATTAATTCTATATGCACTAAAGAGCTAGTTGTAGGCATGCCTAATTTAATGTTTTCTAAAGATAAAGTTTGCTATGCTTTCAAGATGGATAAACAGATCAAGTCAACTTTAAAATTAAAGGAAATATCCAATTTTAAAGGTGTTTAGAACTTTTGCATATGGACCTTCTCGGCCTGGTTAAAGTAACAAGTTTAGGAGCCATGGAATATACCTTAGTAATTATTGATGACTACTCTATGTTATTTGGGTTATTTTGTTAACTTCGAAAGATCAAGCTACTTCTAACTTTATAAAATGCTTAAAAGAGTGCAAAATGAGAAATCAATAAGGGTTAATAGATTTAGAAGTAATAGAGGTAATGAGTTTACTAATAGGACTCTTTCATGTTATCTTGATGAATCTGGTATTAGACACAAGTTGTCTAGTGCCAGAACCCCTCAGAAAAACGGCTTAGCTGAAAGAAGAAACATAACCCTTAAGGAAGCGACCAAATTTATGATAGTTGACTCTAGAGTGGCTTAAAAGCTTTGGGTAGAAGCCATCAATACAGAATGTCATACTCAAAATCGGTCAATAATTAATAAAAGATTTAACAAAATGCCTTATAAGATTTACCATGGTAAAGTCCCTAATATCTGGTATTTAAGGATCTTTGGTTGTAAGTGTTATATTCATAATAATTGAAAAAACTATTTGACTGCTTTTGATGTTAAATCTGATGTTAGTATTATATTAGGATATTCTGAAGTCAGTAAAGCATATAGAGTGTACAATAATAAGACTTTATCAGCTGAAGAATCATCTCATATTGTGTTTGATGAATCTGTCGAAAGTAACACTTCAACATCCATTAATTTGTCTAACATAATGGTGGACGTTAATCTCCAATCTGATAGCGAAGATGAAGTCATAGTCATCCGAAACATTGTTTATGACCAGACGACTGAGAATGTTGAAACTCAACAAGATTAGACCGCACCTAAACATGCTACTAAAAGCTTGGATAATTTTGAGCAAATCTGTCGATCAGATTCTGATCAACCCACTGGTTTATCAAATCTTAATCAAATAACCGGTTGGTTAGAAAATGTTTCAGGATCAAACTTCAAATGGAATAGCAACTATGCTCTTGAACTAAGTATAGGTGAACCCTCTTCCCTTCTTAGGACCATACATAAATCAATAGATGAATTTACAAACTCAGATTTCATCTCTCATATTAAACTTAAGAAAGTGGATGAAGCATTGCAGGATCCATATTGGATTCTTGCAATGCAAGAGGAACTAAACCAATTCGAAAGAAACAAAGTGTGGCATCTAGTTCCAAGATCAGCTAATATATCTGTCATTGGAACCAGATTAATCTTTCTAAATAAATTAAGTGAAGATGCTTTGGTAACGAGGAACAAGGCTAGACTAGTGGCCCAAGGATACAGACAGGAAGAAGGCATTGACTTTGAAGAGTCATTTGCTCTCGTTGCCAGACTTGAGGCAATCCAAATATTTTAGCATTTGCATCTTTCAATAATTTCAAGGTATTTCAAATGGATGTTAAGAGTGCCTTTCTTAACGGAATAATAAATGAGGAGGTGTATGTCGAGCAACCTCCCGATTTAAAAAACCCCTCCTTGATAAGTCATGTTTTAGATTGGATAAAGCACTTTAATGTCTTAAACAAGCTCATAGAGCATGGTATGATACACTTACTAAGTTCCTACGTGATCATGACTTTACTATAGGATTTGTTGATAAGACACTATTCAAATTTGAAAAAGACTCCCATATTTTACTTGTCCAAATATATGTTGATGATATTATATTTGTGTCAACTAAACTTATGCTTTGTGAGAAATTTTCTAAGATGATGACAAATAAGTTTGAAATGAGCCTTATGGGAGAGCTAAGATTTTTCCTAGGCCTTCAAGTTCGTCAACTTGAAGGAGGCACTTTCATAAATCAAGCCAACTACTCAAAGGAGCTGCTTAAGAAATTCAGCATGGAAAGTTGTTACGTTGCATCAACTCCAATGAGCTCATCAATCAAGCTTGATTATGATGAAAATGGTGAATGTTTTGACATCACCACTTATCATGGAATTATCGGATCTCTTCTCTACTTAACAGAAGTAGACCAAATATTCTCTTCAATGTTGGTGTTTTTGGAAGATTAAAGGATAATCCTAAACAATCTCACTATGTAGCTACAAAAAGAATTTTGAAATATCTTAAGTGTACTAAATATGGGGGACTGTGGTATCCGAAGGATTCCAGTTTCAACTTGATAAGCTACATTGATGCAGATTATACAGGTTGTAAGATGGACATGAAAAGTACTGGTGGAACATGTCAATTCCTTGGTGATCGACTTGTCTCCTAGTATAACAAGAAGAAGACCTCCATAGCAACTTCAACCGCTGAAGTAGAGTATCATGCTGCTGGAAGTTGTTGTGCTCAGTTATTATGGATCCAACAACAATTTAAAGATTTTGGTATCCAGGCTCAAGAGTCCCAAATCTTTTGTGACAACACCAGATCCATTAAAATAACATACAATCCGGTGTTGCACTCAAGAATGAAGCACATAGAAGTCAGGCATCTCTTCATCCGAGATCATGTGACGAAATATTTCTAAAATATGTCCCAACAGATTAACAAGTGGCTGATATCTTTACCAAGCCACTCCAAGAGACTATGTTTTCTTACTTTAGAAATATTTTGGGTAGCGGAAGATATCAATTTTATATGGACTCAATATTTTATTTCCATTTTGGTGAAAGACTGATGAAGACCTTTTTGACAGCAATAAAGATATGATAAAAGAATCAATGACAAATCAAAGCTTCTGAGATTTACACTCCTTGTAAATCATAAGCTAATCAATGAAAATTTGGCCCATTATCATTCAAGTACAGACAAGATCAAAGAATATCTCATCCAGATGTACTATCTTGGAGTTCAACAAATCAAAATCAGGACAAATGTCTCATAAAGCAAATATGTCTGTTGAGAAGCAAAATATGTCCGTTGACACTTGCATAATTAATAAGATAGAGGACAATTTGCTTCACACGAGCCTTTTTCTGAACAATTCTCTTGTGAACTATTAAGCGATCAACTCTCTCTCAAACTCAAAAGTTCTCATAAGCCCTCAAGTGTGTTAGAGTTCTAAATATGTATTACAATACTACCTATTCTGTGAAAGTTTGTTAGCATTGTAAGTTGATAGAATTTGGGTTGTGTACAAGTGTTGTAATCAATCAAAACTTCTATTGAATATTCTTCTCAAGGTTGAGAAGAAAGGGTGACGTAGGAGCTTTATCTCTGAACATCCATAAACATCTTTTGTGTCGTGTGTTCTTATCAATATTGAACGAAATGTGTTTAAACGTTCAATTTTGTGAGACCCCAGTCTCCATCGTCGATCCTGATCCCAACCAAACCCTTGAAGATTCTTTTAAAACAGAAGAGATACATCAAAAGGAAGGTTATAGTCAACACATACGAGGCCTGTAAGTGTGGTTCGAACCAAGTACGTCGAACATGGTGAGAATCCTACACACTTCTAAAAGAAATAAAGGAGGACATTGTATTAATACTCCACCAACTATGTGTTATTAGTTAGGAAGGTGTACCGATGATCCTTCGATAGTTAAAATATGTTATGTATTGATAAATCCAAAGCAACCAAGATCATAGATAAAGTTCACATAGGCACGTGTGGTCGTTACATGAATGGTTCAGCACTAGCCAACATTTTTCTTCCCTTCTACTATTACTAGTAGAACATGAAACAAGAATGTGTCCCTTATGTCAAGAATTGTCATCAATGTCAAGTTTATACCAATTTCAAGCATACTCCATCATCTTTACTATATAACATGATGTCTCCATGGTTATTCTCAATATGGGGGATCAATATAATTGGGAAGATCTATCATCATGACTCAAATGGACACGAGTTCAACCTCATGGCCATCTATTATTTCACTAAGTGGGTCGAAACACAATCTTACAAAGTCTTAAATTAATCACATGTTACTAAGTTCATATGGGACAATATCATTGCATGATACGGAGTTCCTCAAGACTTGATCTCAAACAATGGTGGCCACTTCCAAGGAGAAGTAATCAAAGTATTATACAAATACCACATTTAGCATAACAAGTCATCCCTCTATCTCCCTCTAACGAACGTTGTAGTAGAAGCGATGAACATGAACGTCATCACAATTATCAAGAAGATGACTGAGACATATAAAGATTGGCATGATAAGTTGTCTTACACCCCTAAGTCTATCAAGCAATCATTCAAATATCGAAATGTTAGACCCCATTTGCGTTGTTTTATGGAATGGATGTTGTACAACCAGTTGAGATCGAATTCTATACTCTTGGAGTACTCATCGAAATCTTAGTAGTGGAAGAATACTAATGCAAGTCTCGATACAATCAACTATTCTTGATGGAAGATAAGAGGTTAGACATGCTATGTCATATTCAAGCATATAAGAATCAGATGGCCAGAGAGTGAAACAAGACTGTGAAGCCTCAAAACATTCCAGAAGGTGATCTAGTTCCAAATTAGAATATACATATACTAGACCCTAAAGGAAAGTTTCAAACTTTATGTGAAGGGCCTAATTTTGTCATGAAGGTCTTTTCATGTGGCACCACTAGATTGTCCACCTTAGACGGAGAAGAACTATCATCACACTTTAACGTCGACATGCTTAAGAGATACTTTGTCTATAGCACGTGATGAAATTCATTCATGTTTTCTAAGAAAATCCGAAATTATTCTAAGTCTTTCGATGATTTCTAGCTAAAAAACTCATATGTCAATACTACGGGAATTTTATTAAAATAAAATGATCAAACCCAACTTCAAAAGATTGTTCAAAACAAAATGAAATAAGTCGATTTCCATCCAAGTAAAAAAACATAAGTCAAATAAAAAATTTACCAACACAAAGTTTAAGTTAATTGCCACCTCAATAAAAATATAATTCACAATTCTATCCCCAATAGAACAGAAATATGTTCGGGCATTATTTCTCCTTTTTATGAGAATATGTATTTAGTTTATCATGGGCTTAGTCTCAATAAATCTAAAACCGCAAAACCCCTACTTCAATACTAGGGGTATTTTTATTAACATAAAAATGGTACAAATACGTTAAGGAAGGATGAGGACCCTTAAACCTTCGGGTGAAAGAGCGAAATGACGAAACAAATTCAAGAAATGAGTAGGTATGCGGAAAATACATTTTTACCCAACAAGTGTCTCCTGGCAAGCTGTGTCCCCAACAAATAGATCTATTTCAAAACTTATGTAAGCTTAAACCACTTACATGTAAGATGGAGGTCATGGAAGAAAAATATCCAAACATGGAACCATGTTTTCAGTGGAGGCGGTGTCTCGTCTTAAACAGAGGTCAAATGTAAGAATCTAAGGCCTCAATCGAAAATCAAGTCAATGAATACTATATTAATTACGATAAAAAATCATCACTATTGTTCATATTGACTCTTGTCTAGTTTGCAAAAAGCAAGAACAAAGTTGTTGGGTCAAATTATATTGACTAACATTATATTAATGATGTAATAGTAAAACTTTGATTAAGAATCAAGCTGAGTAGTCTAAATGTTTTTGTGCAGGTGCATCGAAAATATGCTAAGTCAAATTTGGTTTAAAACAGGCTAATTAGACGTGTTGCTAGTTACACGTGTTGCTAGTTAGACGTGTAGTCTAACAGATGGGTAATTAGACGTGTAGTCTAACAGATACGTAGTTAGACGTGTAGTCTAATAGATACGTAGTTAGATGTGCACTCTAACAGATACGTAGTTAGACGTATAGTCTAACAGATATGTTGTTAGACATGCAGTCTAACAAGATACGTAGTTAGACGTGCAGTCTAATGGATACGTAGTTAGACGTGCAGTCTAACTGATACATAGTTAGACGTGTAGTCTAACGAATACGTAGTTAGACATGCAGTCTAACGGATACGTAGTTAGACGTGCATTCTAACGGATACGTAGTTAGACGTGCAGTCTAACGGATACGTAGTTAGACGTGCAGTCTAACGGATACGTAGTTAGACGTGCAGTCTAACGGATACGTAGTTAGACGTGCAGTCTAACGGATACGTAGTTAGACGTGCAGTCTAACGGATACGTAGTTAGACGTGCAGTCTAACGGATACGTAGTTAGACGTGCAGTCTAACGGATACGTAGTTAGACGTGCAGTCTAACGGATACGTAGTTAGACGTGCAGTCTAACGGATACGTAGTTAGACGTGCAGTCTAACGGATACGTAGTTAGACGTGCAGTCTAACGGATACGTAGTTAGACGTGCAGTCTAACGGATACGTAGTTAGACGTGCAGTCTAACGGATACATAGGTAAACGTGCAGTCTAACGGATATGTAGTTAGACGTACAGTCTAACTGATACGTAGTTAGAAGTGCAGTTTAACGGATACGTAGTTAGACGTGCAGTCTAACGGATACGTAGTTAGACGTGCAGTCTAACGAATATGTAGTTAGATATTCCGTCTAATTCCATTAGACTAGTGGTCTAAGGGATCTCTTTATTAGACGTGAGCGTCTAACTTCCTAAACTTGGTAGTTTAATGTAGCACGTCTAATGCCTTGCTTCAGCATCTGCTTGAAGTTAGCATCCGTCTACCCAAGATCAACTAGCTGTATGCTACTCCTACCCCACTCATTCTTAAAGTCTAGTACTACTTGTTCTGTAAAGGACAGTCTTAGAAGAATATCCGTCGCACTACCAGTTTGGTACGGCCACGATCCTTGTGCACGGAGGGAAACAATCGAGGTACTAGTTTTATTAGAGAACAAAAAGATTTTTACGAGTCTACTGATTTCATAAGCCTTACCTACTATAAATCTCATACTCTTGCACTTTCTGATTTGTACATCTTCAAGTTCCAAAGAGAATCAAAATCTGTCTAGCTGAGTCAAATTCTTAAACCTATTGTAAGTTGAACAGAGTCTATTCCGTTCAATAGATAGCTAGCCAGTAAACTGTATTTGATTCAAAGAAGTATAGTGATTCCTTCCGGTGGTTGGAAGAAGGGTTGACGTAGGAGAATTTGCTCCGAACATTCATAAATAAATTGCTGTGTCATTTACATTTTGTCTTTCCTTTTTATCACTAGAAACCTGAGCAAACGTTTCCGCACTTGAGTCACTTCAAGAGTTTGCAAGGGATTGTGAAAAATAGAAAGTGATATTAATCCCTAACAGAATTTCTATCAAACCGTTTTCTAGAATTTGTCATCAATAGTTAGACCCCCGTCACTATTGATTACACCAATCATATCAATAGTGTTGAGTCGATTAGATACACCCTGATCATCAAGAAAAGGGGTCGAAGAAAAAATAAGAATACTCACAAAGATTGAGATATTAAAATTATCATTTGTTGTTCACTTAGACTATTACCTTGCAAATGCAATAATAATAATGTATTGATTGTATCAGATATACCCTACGTATATAAAAGAGCCCAATTGCTTTTAAATCTAAAACATACTTACTTTTGATTTTGAAAAGTTAGACTAAACCTCATTGTGCATGGTAGAAAGATTAAGCATAATCTGAACCTCAAAAAAATTCTAGCAAATAATTCTGTCGAAGAAAATTCAAGGCAAAACGTTTTGATAAAAGACAAGACCCTAAATTGATGACATTGATCTTGAAGAATGCAAGTCGCATACGGTATCCTCGTGACATATTCTAAAGAAGAATGTACAAAAATGATTTATGAAGGTGTATCAATGTCACAAAATTTCGAAAAATAGTTTATAAGACGTTAACACCTAGAAAGTTAAAAGGGTTTAACTCCTAACTTAAATGTAAGTGACAAACATAATATTTCGTTAAATTGAGAAGTGATTTTGATAGGATCGGCTTTATCAATAGAGACGGGTTCTAACGATTGATGAAGAATTAAGAAAAACGGTTTGAAAGAAATCTTGTTAGGGATTTAATTCACTTTCTATTGTACGCAAACCCTTGTAAACACTTGAAACAGAATTAGTGCAAAAACGTTTACTTAGGTTTGAAGCTTATAATCGAGAATGAGAAGATGACAGAAAGGAACAACACAGCAGTTTGTTTATGGATGTTCGGAGCAAACTCTCCTACGTCACCCCTTATTCCAACCACCGGAATGATTCACTATAATATGCTTTGAATCAAATACAGTATGCACGAATAGGTCACTATTGAACAAAACAGACTATGTTCAACTTATAATATGATGAAGAATATCACTCTGCTAAAATGATGCTTTGATTTTAAATCTCTCTTGATAAACACATAGTAAAGCAAGAAAGCATCTAATAGTTTCAATAATCTGAGTATTAAAATGATAGATTGATTGTTCGGCTTGTTCACTCAAAGTTCTGGCTGTTCGTTCGTTGTCCTTGAGATTCTTTAAATAAGGAACGGGTACCAACAGTCGAATCTTGATAATGACACATGGCGAGATTCCATTGGAACGCCTCCATAGTACATAGTAGACTCTGAATACAAGGATTGTGGCCGTACATAACAGGTAGTGCGACGAATATTCTTCAGAAATGTACCCGCAAAACAAGTAGTGTGATGGATATTCTCTTACGTGGCATTGGTTGATTGGTTGCAGCTGGCTGTCGTACAGATCTTCACTAAAAAGTAGAGCAGGAGTAGCGTACAGCTAGAGCACGTGGGTAGGCGGGTGCTAGCTTCAAGCAACTGCTTAAGCAAGACCTTAGACGTATTTCAATCAGACGTCCCCGTCTAATAACAGGATCCATTAGACCACCTAGTCTAATGAGATTAGACTTCATGTCTAATTATAATTACTTCAGACTAATTGGAAGGAGTTAGACTGCACGTCTAACTTTCACATTTCATTAGTCTCAACGTCTAATTACGGTTCCACTTTAGACTAGTCTGAAGGAGTTAGGCTGTACGTCTAACTTTTACTAGTTAGACTGCACGTCTAACTTACACCTTTCATTAGATTGCACGTCTATGTCCACGAGTTAGACTGCATGTCTAACTCCACGAGTTAGACTGCACGTCTAATTACACTAGTTAGACTGCACGTCTAACACCGCTTAGTTAGACTACACGTCTAACCCAACCAGTTAGACTGTACGTCTAACTCCGCTAGTTAGACTACAAGTCTAACTCAACCAGTTAGATTGCACGTTTAACTACGTGCACCTAATGCAAAAATCGGTCTAATGAACCTCATTAGAACTAAGTCTAATGAATTCTGATTTCGATACACCTACATCAAAAACAATTAAACGCATAGATTATCCATTCATCATCAAAATTACGATAGTCAAACTATTTCAACAGTTAGTCAAAATAATTTGACCCAACAATTTCCCCCTTTTTGATGATGATATTGAAATCCTGCATAGATAACAGATTAGCGTATCCATCATATAAATGTAAACAAACCCCTGTTGACATACAAACTTTTTCAAACACACAACATTCAGAATATTAAATTCATAAGCACATAATTAGGAGTGTTTTCAGGAGAAACACACAAAACATTCTTCCGAAAATAGCCGAAATAAGTTCAAAATAAAACAACATCAAAAGATCTTCCAAAAACATTATCTTAAATGAAAATCAAGTCATTTTCTAAAAAGGATAGTCTTCAACCTAAGAAGTCTCTAAGACTACGGTTAGAGGGAGATTGGAGACATCTCTTTTTCTTTTCTTAGACTTGAGCCTCTTCACCCTAAGAACATATTCAACAACCTTCTGGTTGTTCAGAGTTTTAGAAGAAAGGTGATACCCTTTACCAGGTTCATCAACAATAAAATAGAGGAAAGCGCCAAGTGGACCGTCAAAGCCAAAGATTCTCTTCCGAGCGCAAATCATTTTGACCAGATTTCCGAAGAGAAAACTAGTCCAATTGATATGTATGCCCCTAGTGATAGCCACCATTATCTCAAAAACCTTCGTATAGTACTTGTAGGAAGATTCTTTGTCGATAAGAGATTTGGAAATAATGTCGCTGAGAAGAGCAAACTCATCTTTCAGGACGCTTTTCTTCCCGTGAATATCCATAAGGGGTAAATCACATAAGACTTTCATAATTATGAACATGATTTCATACGGGGAAGGTGAAAACTCATGAATACCTTCAGTGGGAAGTTGGAAGAACATACCGAACGAGCGTTCGGAGATACAGATCATCCTTCCCTGGACGATCCCAGCAATATATTTGTCCTGATAGAAATTAGCCATTTCAAAGAACTCACGAATCAACTGTTCATGATAGATAGGATGAGGAATTTTTGCAGCCCAGATGCTTTCAACGACTCAAACATTTTAAACATTCCAGGAGATTTCAACGTGGATACAGATTTAAAATCCACTTGAAGAGATTTCGGAGAGAAGGATGACATCTCGACTAGGTGAACAAAAACTAGACGATTCAAATTCTAGAGAGAGAGACATGAATTTGGAAATACTCAACCATTTAAGTAATCCCACTAATTAAATATCAAGGAATAACGTGTAGAAAACATCTAATGATCATACCGACCGTCAAAAATTCAGAAGTCTATTCCCAAGGAACATTGCATTTAATGTTAATCATGAAAACGCACAGTTAATACTAAACGTAGATGATAAAGTCGTCAGAAATTTTAGTCATTCTTTATGTATTGAGAGACACGTGTCTTCAATCCTTTTGAGAAGTGACTGATTTAATTTTTGGCGGGAATAAGTACATGAACAGATACATAATCAAATATCAGCTGTCCAAATAGCCAGAAGATGAAAGGTCTAATTGCACAAGTAGTTAGACGTTTATTCTACTTTTCACATTTTCAACTTCTACTTGGAAATCCGTCTATTAGACGTATACGTCTAATTATGCAAAAACAACATGTGCTTCATGTGTGTCTGGTTAGACGTGAGCATCCACTTACTCTTAAACGTAAAAACGACTAATCGTTTATTAGACGTATGCATCTAACCATGCAGGTTAAAGAACCAAGACAAATATTCCAAAGGAAGATTAAACTGATAGAGTAGACGTACTTCTAAGTAGTTATTTTTCTCAAACTTCTAATCCTTAGAACGTATTAAAACTTATGTCTTCATGTCTGTTCAGTTACGTTTTGAATCAATACGTTCCCACTCAATTTATGCACGTAATCATATCAATCAAGATCAACAAGACCTAAAATATTTTTAAAATGAGAAAACTTAGCTTCGGGCAGAGGCTTCGTGAAGATATCTGCCTTTTGTTTATCTGTAGAACATATTCAAGACGAATCTGCTTCTGATTGACGTGTTCTTGGATACAATGATGCCTGATTTCGATATGCTTTGTCCGAGAGTGTAACACTGGATTATAGGTTATTGGCGATAGCACTAGTGTTGTCGCAGAAAATTAGAGATTCTTTAGCCTCGATCCCATAATCCCTGATTTGTTGTTGAATCCACAAACACTGAGAGCAACAACTGCCAGCTGCAAGGTACTCTACTTCTGTTGTAGACGTGGCAACTGACGTCTACTTCTTGCTGAACCATAAGATGAGACGATCTCCAAGAAACTGGTAAGTTCCACTCGTGCTTTTTCTATTAATTTTGCATCCTGCATAATCTGCATCTGAGAAACTAGTTAAATTGAAACTGGAATCCTTCGGATACCACAGTCCCACATTTTGAGTTCCCTTTAAGTTTTAAGAATACGTTTAGCAACAGTAAAGTGAAAAAGTTTAGGATTAGCCTGAAATCTTCCACAAACTCTAACGGCAAACTAAATGTCTGGCCTGCTAGCAGTCACATATAGCAAGGATCCGATAAGTCCTCTATATGCTGTTACATCAACACTTTGGCCACCTTCATCTTTATCCAATTTACAAGAGGAGCTCATTGGAGTGGCTGCGGTAGAGCAGTTCTCCATTCCAAACTTCTTTAGCAGTTCTTTGGTATATTTGGCCTGATTGATGAGGGTCCCTTTTTCCAATTGACAGACTGAAGCCCAAGAAAGAAAGTTAATTCTTCCATCATGCTCATTTCAAATCTGTCCTGCATCAGCTTAGAGAATTTCTCACACAATTTGGGGTTAGTTGAACAAAAAATAATATCATCAACATGTATTTGAACAAGTAGAATGTGAGTGTCTTTAGTGAATCTAAACAAGGTTTTATCCACAGATCCAATAACAAAATTATGATCAAACAAAAATTCAGTTAAAGTGTCATACCAAGCTCTAGGAGCTTGTTTCAGACCATACAATGCTTTGTCAAGCTTATAAACATGATTAGGTAATACATGATCTAAAAATCCAGGGGTTGCTCAACATACACTTCTTCACTCAGTTTGCCATTTAAAAATGCACTTTTCACATCAATTTGAAAGACCTTAAAGTTCTTAAATGATGCATATGCTAGGAAGATTCTAATTGCCTCAAGTCTTGCTACAGGTGCAAAAGACTCATCAAAGTTGATACCTTCCTCCTATCTGTATCCTTGAGCAACTAAACGAGCTTTATTTATAATGACCAAACCATCTTTACTAAGCTTGTTTCTAAAGACCCATCTTGTTCCTATGACTGAATTATCAGTTGGTCTAGGAGTAAGATGCCTCACAAATTGGTTTAACTCTTCCTACATAGCATTGATCCAATCTGGATCAAATACTGCTTCACCAATTTTCTTGGGTTCAGTCTGAGAAATAAATGCAGAGTTGGTCATTTCATCCATTAATTGACGTCTTGTCTTTCGAGGAGAGAAGGGATTTTCGATGATCAATTTTGGTGGATGATTTTTGTTCCATCTGAAATGTGATCCAAGGGGATTGATCATCTGAACGGGTGACTCTACGACGTCTAAACTCTCAACATCTTGTTGAACGAGAGTTTGTACGTCTGGTTGAACCTCAGCCGGATCAGCCACTAGATCAGACAACGCAATCCGTTTATCCAGAGCTTCTTCTTCTTCACTCACAAACTCAAGACATGTCGCTTTTAGTCTGTCAGCAAGATCAATGGAGTCAATGGATTTGCTCTCAACAGGCTCATCAAAAACTACATGGAGGGATTCCTCAATGGTTTGCGTTCTTTTGTTGTATACTCTGTAAGCCTTGCTTACTGAAGAGTATCCCAACATGAATCTCTCATCTGCTTTAGCATCAAAAGCGGTCAGATAAACATTTCCATTGTTATGAATAAAACATTTACACCCGAATATCTTAAAATAAGAGACTGTGGGAATTCTCCCATAATACATTTCATAGGGGGTTTTATCAATACGTTTGTTGATTATTGACCAATTTTGTGTATAGCAAACAGAACTTATGGCTTCTGCCCAGAACCTCTGAGGCACGTCTGATTCAGCTAGCATGGATCTCGATGCTTCCTTCAGAGTCCTCACTCTTCTCTCAGCAATGTCGTTTTGTTGTGGTGTTCTGGGACTAGACAACTCGTTCCTAATTCCGGTCTCCTCAAGATAAAATGTTAGGTATCTGTTAGTGAACTCAGTTCCCTGGTCACTTCTAATGCATGTAATATTCAAATATTTATGATTCTAAATTCTTTTAAATATTTTAATCAAGTTTTCATAAACCCATGTAAATCGAGAAAAATCATCAATAACAATTAGAGAAAATCTCATTTCTCCTAGACTCTTTACAGGAATTGGACTAAACAGATCCATATGTAACAGTTTTAGGCAACGGCTGGATTGAGATCTCCCTTTACTTTTGAACGATGATCTGCCCTGTTTGCCTAACTGGCAAGCAAGACATATCTTGTCCTTAGCAAACTTCAATTTAGGTAATACAATAACTAAGTTGTTTGAACAAATCTTGTTAATAGTTTTGAAATTCAAATGGTTAAACCTTTTATGCCATAACCATTTCTGGTCATTCTTGGCAATCTTGCACATAGGATCAAAAAATTCTTTTTGCCAATTCATTTTATATGAGTTTCCTACTCTACTACCAGTTAACAGAGTATTTCCATCTTGGTCCTTAACTAGACAAGCATGAGTTTGAAAATCAACTGACAAACCATTATCACATAACTGATTGATACTGAACAAGTTATAGCATAGATTATCTACAAGTAACACGTCATTAATGGTTAGGTTACCATGGATAATTTTACCCTTATCTATGGTCTTACCCTTCTTGTTGTCACCAAAGGTAATCTTAGGTCCAAAGCAATCTACTATATCATTAAGAAGCCGTTTGTTTCCTATCATATGCCTGGAACAACCGCTATCAAGATACCATACAGATTCCTCTAGCCCATCGTTTATTTGTACCTACACAAATGAATATTTACAATCTTTTGGTACCTATGTTTAATTGGGTCATCGGTCAATCAGTCCCTTAGGAATCCATATTTGAGTTATTCTGATGGATTTCACATTTTGTGTTGTGATTAATGCGTATGATTTTGACATAGTAGACGACTTTCTGCTAGCCACTGATCCCTTAGCTTTTGAAGAGGATTTTCTTTTAAAACTCCTTGACTTTGAGTCAGGTTTTAGATTGCCAGACTTCCTAGCTTCTTCTAACTTATTTTTTAGTCAGCTAACAGTCGGCGGAACATTAATAATTTCATTCTTAAAAGCTACTTTTTCATGAATAGGATTAGATTCAATATCAGTCACACTCCCTTTAAAAAAACTTATTGGCTTAAGTTTGTCATTTCCTGAGTTTGACTTTTGCAGGAATGGTTAGGGTCATTTCTATCAAATCCTAGACCGGATCTAGATCAATCAGATTTTAACATACTAATTTGATGTTTATGAGAGGTAGAAGTGTTGGACTCCTATTTTACTTTCATCTCATAAAACGAATCTGATAACTTTTTGTACTCAAGGGCCATTTCATTGAGTGCATTAGTTAACTCTTCGTTTGTAAATTCTAGTGTAGAGACATCATTTACCTGGGATTGGTCGCCTGCCTTCAAGCATGTAACAACTTAGTCTCTCTTTCAACAGGAGACTCCTCTGAATCGCTATCAGCCCATTTGGATTTGTTTTCAACACACATGAAAACATTCTGATCCTTCTTTGCTTGAACGTTTATACCATAGATCTGAGTAAGCTTATCTCATATTTCTTTAGTAGAGGAAAGGACTTGATTTCATAGAATACGTTCATATTGATCGATTGATACAGAATGTTCCTAGCAACATTATCTAGGTTGTTGGTCATCTTGTCTTCAGTAGTCCATTCACTTCATGGCTTATAAATCTTTATGGGGCCATCACTAATGACGCTCCACATATCGCAATCAAGAGCAACTAGGTGAGCTTGCATTCTCATCATCCAATATTCACAGTTGTCTCTTGACAGAATAGAGATCTCGTTGATGATAGACATGATTCAGGTTCTAAAAGCTTGAGAATAGAAACAGAACTTTGATACCAATTGATAGGATCGACTTTATCAATAGAGATGGGGGTCTGGCGATTGATGAAGACTTAAGAAAAACGGTTTGAAAGAAATCTTTTTAGGGATTTAATTCACTTTCTATTCTACGCAAACCCTTGTAAATACTTGAAACAGAATCAAGTGCGGACATGTTTACTTAGGTTTGAAGCTTAGGATTGAGAATGAGAAGATGATAGAAAGGAACAACACAACAGTTTGTTTATGGATGTTTGGGGCAAACACTCTTATGTCACCCCTTCTTCCAACCACCAGAAGGATTCATTATAATATGCTTTGAATCAAATACAGTTTGTACGAATAGCTCACTGTTGAACAGAACAGACTCTGTTCAACTTACAATATGATGAAGAATATCACTCAGCTAAAATGATGCTTTGATTCTAATTCTCTCTTGATAAACACACAGTAAAGCAAGAAAGCAGCTAACAGTTTCAATAATATGAGTATCAAAATGATAGATTGATTGTTCGGCTTGTTCACTTAAAGTTCTGGCTGTTCATCCGTTGTCCTTGAGATTCTTTAAATAAGGAACGGGTAGTCGAATATTCATAATGACACATGGCGATCTTCCATTGGAACGCCTCTATAGTACATAGCAGACTCTAAATACAAGGATCGTGGCCATACACAATAGGTAGTGCGACGAATATTCTTTAGAAATATACCTGCAAAACAAGTAGTGTGAAGGATATTCGCTTACGTGGCATTGGTTGATTGGTTGCAGCTGGCTGTTGTACAGATCTTCACTAGAAAATGGAGCAAGAGTAGCGTACAGCTAGAGCACGTGGGTAGGCGGGTGCTAGCTTCAAGAAACTACTTAAGCAAGGCATTAGACGTATTTCAATTAGACGACCTCGTCTAATGAAATCAGACATCCCCGTCTAATAACAGGATCCATTAGACCACTTGGTCTAATGGGATTAGACTTCACGTCTAATTACAATCACTTCAGACTAATCTTAAGAAGTTAGACTGCACGTCTAACTTTCACATTCCATTAGACTCATCGTCTAATTACGGATCCACTTCAGACTAGTCTGAAGGAGTTAGACTGCACGTCTAACTTTCACCTTTCGTTAGACTGCACATCTAACTCCACGAGTTAGACTGCACGTCTAATTACACTAGTTAGACTGCACGTCTAACACCGCTTAGTTAAACTACACGTCTAACCCAACCAGTTAGACTACACGTCTAACACCGCTAGTTAGACTGGAAGTCTAACTTAGCCAGTTAGACTGCATGTCTAACTCTGTGCATTTAATACTAAAATCGGTCTAATGAACCTCATTAGAACCAAGTCTAATGAAATTTGATTTCGATACACCTGCATCAAAAACAATTAGACACATAGATTATCCATTCATCATCAAAATTACGATAGTCAAACTATTTCAACACTTAGTCAAAATAATTTGTCCCAACATATTTTAATTCTGAACATTTTTTCTAAACTAAGAAACGATGTTCATTTTAATTATATTATTTTACTAAACCGGGGAATGATATTCAAATTGAACATTTCGCTAAACTAGGGAGCGATGTTCATTTTAAATCTGAATATTTCGCTAGATTGAAAAGCGATAATCAAGCCAAACATTTCGTTAAATTGAGGAGCGATGTTCATTCACATGAATATAATTGCTAAATTAAGAAGCAATATATTTTCTCATTCGAATGTAAGCACTAAACTTAAGAGTGATGTTATTCAAGTGATGTCTTGAAGGATAGTCGCAAAGAAGAAGTGTGGTTACAAAATCCTTACATGAGTCTCCTTAGAGTCTCGTCAAGTTTGTTTCTTTATCCGAAATAAAATATAAATTGGGAATTTCCAAATGTAGTGCCTATGTTCAAGCTTGGACAAGCATTTTTATAAACCAAGTGATTTCTAAAAACAATATTAATGAGGTGTATTTTATAAACAGTAACATTTTCACCCCAATTTTATAGTTTATATTTCTAAAATAAATAATTGTTTTTGGAGTAAATAAATTTCAAACATATTTGATTTAGAATTTTTAATAAATTAAAGTGATAATTTGTCTAAGTTAAAACGCTTGAGACTATTATTATACTTAATGTATTTAAGGTTTTCAATTAAATAAAATTATCCTGAATATTAAAAAAATATTTTTATATTTTTTTTGTTATTTAGATTAGATTGATTACTATTATTAAATTAGATTAGTTTAATTAATTAGATTTTAAGAAAATAAAATTATAAAGTTAAGGGGTATAAGAATTATTGTTTTCCTTTTTTTAATTAAAAAGTTAGTTATTTTTAAATTTAAGAAGAAAAAAATAATTTAGTTAGTTAGATTAGCTTTTCGAAAGTTAGTTAGCATTTGATTTTAGAAAATTAGTTAGATTAGTTAAGAATTAGTTATTTAAATTCATAATTAATTTCTTAATTAATATTGTTCCATTTTTAAGGGGATTTTTAAGGAATTTACCCTTAATATAAATTGGGAATTTCCAAATGTAGTGCTTATGTTCAAGCTTGGACATGCATTTTTATAAATCAAGTGATTTCTAAAAACAATATTAATGAGGTGCATTTTATAAACACTCACATTTTCACCCCAATTTTACAGTTTATATTTCTAAAATAAATAATTATTTTTGGAGTAAATAAATTTCAAAGATAATTGATTTAGAATTTTTAATAAATTAAAGGGATAATTTGTCTAATTTAAAACGATTAAGACTATTATTATACTTAATGTATTTAAGGGTTTCAATTAAATAAAATTATCCTGAATATTAAAAAAATATTTTTATATTTTTTTTTGTTAATTAGATTATATTGATTACTATTATTAAATTAGATTATTTTAATTAATTAGATTTTTAGAAAATAAAATTATAAAGTTAAGGGGTATAAGAATTATTGTTTTCCTTTTTTAATTACAAAGTTAGTTATTTTTAAATTTAAGAAGAAAAAAATAATTTAGTTAGTTAGATTAGCTTTTCGAAAGTTAGTTACCCTTTGATTTTAGAAAATTAGTTATGTTAGTTAAGAATTAGTTATTTAAATTCATAATTAATTTCTTAATTAATATTGTTCCATTTTTAAGGGGATTTTTAAGGAATTCCAAAAATGAAAATCATGGGTGAAAAAAGGCCAATATTCATCAAGAAAGATCATAATCCATGTTAAAGCTCAAGAAAGGTCAAGATCCATGTTAAAGATCAAAAAGAAAGGCCAATATCCATTCAAGAAAGGCCATTTTTAAAATCAAGTCAATTTCCAAGTCAAAGTTAAGTCAAGATCAATGCATGGATCCAACCGATGACCCAACCAAAGATTTTACCCAAGATTCGACCAAGAAAAGCACGTGGACTCTCATAGAACCTTCTTGATGTGAGTAATGAAGAAGGAGAGAAAAACACTTGCCATTTTGAATTCAAAATTCACATGGCTAAGTAATAAGTTACACCAAGTCATGAAATCATCCTCAATGCTCATTGGACAAAAATGACACAACACCTCACTTGTGTGACATGTCAAATGGAGAGCCATGACATATCAAAAAAACAAGAGTTTTTCTAGGTTGCCACATAGGTTACTTAAAAAATATCATGAGAAGCTCTCTCCGTTTGAATAGGTCTAGGTAGTTATTAATGGACTTATACCTTACGGTTCCTTTAATCTCTATTATAAAGCCTCAACCTTAGATCAATTTAGAGAACAATCCTCTAGACCTTGAATTTTCATTTAAACGCCTCTTGACTGCCCATTTCCATCCTCTATTCTAAACTCAAAAGAGCATATTCTCTCCTCTTCTGCAAGAAACCAACTTAGTAAAGTTGGTAAATCAAAATTTTCTTGACCCCATTTTTATTTCAATTGCAATCAATAAAAAATAAATTAAATCCATGCGTGCATGTTGTTGTACTTTTTTTATTTCTTTAATTATTCATCATTTTTAACCTCATGAATTAAGTCTCGAGTGTTTATCTAATTAGTCTGAATGTATATGTCAAATTAGTCTGAGTTACGTGACATATTTCACGAGATAGCCAAAGGTTTTGCGTCAAGTTGTTAGATTGATCTTTGTCATGTTTTATCAATGGTGTGATTGAGTAGTTTGAAAGTAGACACCTGATTACACAATTTTGATTTGGGTTGCATCATTTGTACTATGAGTGACTTATTAAATTTTTACAACTACATCATGCCTCGGTGGAGCGCGTCTATGTAAAGACACTTTCGATGTTCTTGACGTACAAATCTCATAAAGGCTTAGATATAGGGAACCTAGAGGAGGGTATAATCTTTAAGATACTATCTTAGATTATATCGGGTTACAACATTGTTTGTCGCACTTTTCAGTTGTTTTATTTTATTTTATTTTGAGAAAATACGATTCATCAATGTCGAGTTTATCTTTTTGTGTTTGAAGATTTTAACTATACTTTCATTCATTCATTTTCTTACAATGCCCTTAGTACACGATTCAGGTTTTTTTCTTTCATTCATTCACATGTTTCTCTTTTTTATTTTTTTTTAAATATTTTCTCATTTGTTTTTGTTTCTTGAAGACGTCAACACCACATTTGATTTTTGGATGATGCTCCTAGTGTGAACTAGGATTATCTCCTTTTCATTCTTAGTTAAGATGTCCTTGATCCCTCCATCTTTTTTCGAAAGAATTTTGGATTAAAACATGTTCAATGTTTTTTCTTTGAATGTGGCTTTTTTGCCAATTTAAAAAATAGAGTGATTTTCTTTATTTTTCTTTCGACGACTTTATGGTTATCAATAATGTACTCAAATTTGTGTAAAAAAATGAATTTATAAGTTATAAATTTTGTTTTTATAAATGAATTTATTTTGTTAATTATTTTTTATTAATTAAATAAAGTTTTTTTTCAAAATATATAAATATTTTATATTAAACCCAATTAATTTTTTAAAAATAAAATTGATGTATTTTAGAAATATATATTTTTGATGTTTGCAATATATATAGTATTTTGATTTAAATAATTATATATACAAATTCAATATATTTTTTTGAATTAAGAAAACTAAGCATAACATTCCACGGTAAATCTCTTCCGTTTGAATTTGAACCCTTAATATTTTGGTATGTTAAGCCAACTTTTACCGCTAAACTACATTAAATAATTACTCTAAAATATAAGTATTCAAATATTTCTATATATGATTAAAATAGAGATATAAATTTATTTAACATATTAAAACTGATATTTCAAAATATAAATTTAAAATAATCATAACAATTCAAAATTTCTCCAAAATATCAAACCACCCTTACTAATCAAAATTATAAATAATTAAATTCTAAAATCAAAGTACAAAAGTATATAAATTATTTGAACATTCATTATATTAATATTTTTTTAATTAATGTTCTTCAATCATAGCAAACTTACGACTATTGTTATTAAATAATATAAAATGTTTAAGCTTAAAAATAGTTGATTTAAAAAATAAATGTTAAAATAAATAATTATATTATATATTATTAATTTTATAAATTCATTTTTTTCTCTCAATATATATAATATATATCCTAACCCCTTTTTCAAAAAAAAAATATAATAAATAATATATATACTAACCTTTCTTTTCTCTCCATATTATATATACTACCATTTTTTTTATATCTTTCAATATTATATAAAATATACTAATTATTATATTCTTGATATTGTCGCGTATTTTTTCAATCATCAATACAACCCTATTTTAATAGAAATTGAAAATCATTATTATATAATAGTGTTTTTTTATATTCATTTGACCCTATCTGTGAACCTTATTTTGTTCTTTTTTAGTTTCTGGACTAATTCATCAATATATATAATATTGTTTTTCTATATTGATCAATGAACGGTCCATATAAGCATAAGTTTCTCATTATACATGAAGAAAACGTGAAAGAGACTTATAGACAAAAGTGTTTTTTTATTCTTTGTCGTTGGATTTCATTAAAACAAAAAGAAATCAAAGTTATTCAAAAGCAAAAGCAATGGTTATAGTATAAGTAGATGTGAAAATATATTTTTAAAAAAGGCAATGTCTTAAATAATGATCAAAAACTCTTGAGAGAGAAAAGCTCTAGAGATTTATGGCAAGAATTTTCTGGCAACGGAATCTTGAATTTCTTTCTCAAATTCGTGCACATTCTCATATTCAATCAAGAATCGCGTCAGAATCAAGATCGTCGGCACGTTCAGAAGAATCGGCATGGTCGACACGGTCAACACATTCGGCGCTATTCGGTTGCACTATTGGTTGACTTAGTAGTCGGTTATGGGAAACATGTTCGGAGTAAAGATCATCGGCACATCTAGAATGTTCGGCCTGATAAGTACGTCTAACACGTTCCGCACATCGGGGGAAAATCTTCTAGGTTTGAATAAGGTCGTTTCAAGATTATTGTTCTAACTTTAATCCTCTATTCTGTATTCTTATTGGAATAAGGGTAAAAGGGAAAAAAACAAGGCAATGAAGTTTTGGACTTTTTCGTTAAAGGTGTCAAAGAAACTAAAGAGAAGGAAATGAACATAATAGTTGAAGAAGTTATTAACGAAAAAGTGCAGGAAAACAACAAAGACCCAATTGCTGCCCAATGGCCATTGGAAAATAATGCAAGGATCAAGGAGAACAAAGAAGGAATTTGAATGATAAGTTATAATCAAAGGGCCAATTAATTTGGAGTAAAAAATCAAATCACCAAACTACTCATGTATGCTAAGAAAGGAGAGATTGTACTTAGTAAGGAGAAAATACAAAGCACAACAGTCCATCTTAACATTCACTATTTCCAAGACTGAAATTTACTCAAGAAGGATGAATATAAAGTGATAGTAAAATGGTATGTTGCAAAAATGTGGGAGTTAATGAATTCTCCTAAATTGAAGACTTAATATCAGAAGTAATTCTACATGGAAAATCAATGAGGTTCGAAAAAACAACAATTAGAAAAAGGTTGATGATCATGCACACAATTGAAAAATCTACTTGCACAATGTACAAATAAAAGTAGAGGTACAAAAATTTTTTTTTTTTTAAATTTCCTATTGTAGTAGCAGAAAATTGTGTTGAATAATGGAAAATTATAGTGTTGGGAAACTACATAGGAAAGAATAGAGTTTCATTCATAGTCACCAAAGAGGCAATTATAAAGCAATGAGAGGATAAGATACTGGAGAAAATTTCAGTAAATGTACATGATCTATACTTTCTAAAATTTATGAAGGGATCAAATATGGATGAAGTTCTAAAAAATGGGCATACATATATTAGATCCAACTACATGAAGTTAGAAGGATGTCTGAAGATTTGAACATATTGAGTAAACTTAAGGAAACAACTCAGATATGGTTCAAACTTTAGCTTATCTCTACACACTTGTATAATATAGAATCTCATAGTCATTTTTTGAAGATTTATTGGGTCTACTATTATATATGGACCCATTTACTGAATTAAGAGAACATCTTTCATTTTCTAGAATTAGTATTTAGGTGCATCCTCGAAGCACATTGCCAGATAAAATGATAGTGGTTGACAAGAAAGGAAAATCTACTGTCATGAGAATCACTTAGGAGTGGAGGCCACACATGTGTTTATTATGTAATACTTTCCAACATGTCAGTACAAAATATGCTCAAGCTAATGAAGAATAGTAGAAAATAATGAAAGTCCAGGAAGAAAAAATGCAGGAAAATAAAACAAAAGAATTTAACAACATAGAGCAAAATATGTAGGAAGAGTAGGAAGTTGAAGCCAATGAGGACTGTGAAAAGGAAGAAAGCAATGTGATTGAAGAAAATAGGGTGAATGAGTCTTTGATTAAGAAGAAGATAAATTTTATAATTAAACAAAGGTTGAGAAAAAAGAATGAAGTTGATTTTCAAATATGTCAAGTTATAGTAGAGAAAACCAAAGAGGAAGATACTCAAACTAATCAAGTTGAAGCTGAGGATACCAAGGCTAATGTAGAATATACAAAAGCTGATGCTAAGAAAAAACAAAGGCAAGAATATTAAAATTCAAATAAAGGACAACGACTATAAGAATCTTGAAGTCATGAAAAAGAACTATTTGTATCATATTATCACGAGTTCGTATAAAGAAATATTACACAATGAGAATAAGTAAGTCTCGTCATCTTCTACAATTCAATCTCCGTACATCACAAAAAGAAGGGGAAGGGGGATTTGAAGAATGTCTTATGAAGAAACATATTAATATGGAAATAAACAGCCCGATTAACATAGTTAGGATCTAATTTTCATTGTATTATTTTCATTTGAAATCTTTGGTGTTTGTTTTTGTGAAAGCTAGTAATCATTTTCTTTAGGGTCTTTTAATTGTTATCCTTTAATCATAGCTAGAGTTTGTTTAGCCTTGATTCTTGACCCTCCCACTTTTGGGATTTTTAATGAAATGATATTTACATTTTTCCCAAAAAATTTAATTACATGTAACCTCTTGTAAATGAATTAGAGAAATAGTATAAATGAGTGATAATATGAAAAATTGAATCAACTTATTGTGAATGAGTGAAAGATATGGTGATGATGGAAGAAAAATAAATAATGTGTCACGTAGTATATGATGATAGATTAAAAATTAAGGTTTTATTTTAGGGTAATAGAATATAATAATATGAATTGTGGGTCTTCCATATTAGCTTTGAAAAGAGAGAGAGAGGGGGGAGGAAGAAAACAATATTGTTTTAAATTTTCATATTAAATAAGTAAAAAAGCTCGACGAGTCATCAAAAGAGACTGCCAAGTCATCGAGCAAGCATTATTAAAGCTCTAATTTGGCTTGAATATTAAACGAGTCGGCTCAACCTCGGTTAAAGTCAGGCTCAAAACTAGTTTCACAGAGTGGCTTGCGAGCTGCTCAAGAACGACTTTGCTCATTTTCAGACCTAATATTATATATATATAATATTATTTAATTTCACTCTAGAAGAAAAATATATATATAATTTATATATAAATAAATATAGATATAGAGAGTAGAGAAAGTATATAATTTAATGAAAAATATCAAAATTAAATGTTTCTTTTGACTAGTTAGATTTATTTTATTATGCCTTATTAGCTAAAATATAATAAAAACATTCCAAAAGTAGTAAAGTATAATAAAGAATTGAGAATAATGGAAATCAATGAGTTCACTAACTTCTCTACTATCTTAATTCAAGTACTCCTCATTTCATGTATTTTTAAATCTTCATCATTATTGAATTCAACATTATCTTCACAAGAGTCACTATTGGATTCTAGTGTAGAGTCACTATTGGATTTGATGTGCCCTAGAAGACATTTATCTTCGATAAACTTCAGCACAAATAAGAGACGATGAAACTATTGTAAGGGAAATGTGTCTTACACATTTCTAAGATAAACCTTTAATCGGTCATTTCATTATTCGTATACATTTACTTTATTTCATTTATTTGTAACATTGTGTAACCCCCGGAAATCATTAGATAGGGTTTGGTCGGATCATGTACGAATGATCGCGAGTACTTATCAACAAATAAAGTTTTTAGTGAATCGTACAAAAATGATATCATGTACCTATCAACATATAGAGTTTTGGTTGGATCATGTACGAATGATCGCTGATATCTATTGAAAAAATATAGTTTTTGTACCTATCGAGAGATAGGATTTTAATCAGATCATGTTAGAATGATCGTTGGTACCTATTGATAAAATATGTTTTTTTTACATATCGAGAGATTGTTTTAATTAGATAATGTATGACTGATTGTTGGTACTTAATGACAAAATATAGTTTTTGTACATATCAACAAATATGGTTTAATCGGATCATGTACAAATGATCACTAGTACATATTGACATAGAATGTTTTGTACCTATCGAGAGATAAAATTTTAATCAGATCGTGTACGAATGATCGCTCGAACCTATTGACAAAATATGGTTTTTGTAATTATCGAGATATATGGTTTTAATCATATCATGTAAGAATGATCGCTGGTACCTATTGACAAAATATGGTTTTTGTACATATCGAGAGATAGGGTTTTAGTCGAATAATGTACGAATGATCATTGATACCTATTGACAACCTAAGATTTTTGTACTTATTAAGCGATATGATTTTAATCGAATCATGTCCGAATGATCACTGTTACCTATTCATAAAATAATGTTTTTGTACTATCGAGAGATATAGTTATAATTTGATCATTTATTGACAAAATAGAGTTTTTGTATTTATCGATAAATAAGGTTTTAATCTAATCATGTACGAATGATCGCTGCTACCTATTGACAAAATATGGTTTTTGTACCTATTAAGAGATAGGGTTTTATTCGGATCATAAATGAATGATTGTTGGTATCTGTAAGCATTAAAAATCTACACAGTAATTTATAAAATGAAAATAATTATTTTGATTAATTTTTTATTAAATAAAATCAAAATAATTAACCCAAAGGTCAACACCAAATTAAAACAATTAATTATATTAGTTATTATGATAATTAAAGCCTGATTAATTAAGAAAAATCACAAATAAAAAAATTATTTGGGATAAATGTTGTATTCATTTATCTTAAAATAATTTTAGACAAAATAAAGGGATTAAAATTATTAATTTCGAATGAAATGAGGTACCCATTACACTCCCAAAAATTATGTATTTAAACCCTAAAATATGCACACACAAAAATTGATAAAATATTTGGCATATTCATTTTAATATTTTGTGTGTTTAAAAATATCAAAATTAAAGAAAAAAAGTGAAAGAAAAATCAATTTCAAACAATTCCATAATGTTTTAATAAAAAATAAAATTTATAATTGGGTGTAGCCTAAATTCAGTAGAATGGCTATAAACGAAACTGCAATGATCGGACGAGCATAGGATTTTCATCTAACGCTCTAGACGCGCATGAGTAGCCCGCTGCAACCAAAGACGCATGCACCCGAGAAGCACCACATCGGCTAACACCTGTTAGCCGAATCGCTAACGGAATTCCCAAACACCAACGACATTGGTCGGACTGGTGGCAGAATGCACTAAAGCGTATGAAATGACGTCGTTTTGACCGCCACGATTGTCTTCGTCGTGAAGCTGGAGCTATAAGGATGAAATCACATCCTTTGATTTCCTAAAAGTGGAACTTCCTCCATAGTAACAAAAATGACTGATTCAAAAGGTGAAATGACCACCTTACCACGATGATCATTTCTCCTACATTAATATGGAAGATTCATGCCTATTTCGTTAAGTGTCCAAAAGAATAGTCAAAACATCATTAATGGATTATGGCTGATTCAATCCACTTGTAGCCCAAAACCGACTTCAAGAATCTATAAATAGCCTCCCTAAACAAATCTAAAGTCAATAGATCAACTCTCTCGCTTCAAATCAAATAAATTCAGAAATCCGCCATTACAACTTCAAGCTTTCAGATTTTTTGAAAACTTTGCATAAGACCTTAAAGCTCAGATTTGAGCATCCCAAAACCTTACCTAAGATCCTAAGGGGGTTCTCCAATCCTTCTAAGATTCCAATCACCTTATAGTTCATATTTCCAAATTGAATTTGAAATTTTTATATTTCAAATTGTGCAAGCTTGTACCTTGTATGGTTGGAAATCAATCCTAGGACCAATTACAAACTTTCTATATTATTTAGGACCAATTTGAATTAAAAAAATGGATTTATTTTCTTTGGCTAAAATCTTTGAAGATAATTGCCCATAAAGTATTCCAACATGATAGTAATAACGTTGGGCAATTGTTTGGATCATGTTCGATACATCCCGATCATATATACACAAAACTCTATCTCTTAATAGGTACATGACAACATTTTTATACAATTCAACTAAAACCCTTTGTCTCGATAGGTACATGACATTTATTTATACGATTCAACTGAATACCCTCTCTCTCGATAGGTACATGCCATTGTTTTTATACATTTAACTAAAACCCCATCTCTAATTAGGTACATGACATCATTTTTATATGATTAACCAAATATCAACTCTCTCGATAGGAACATGACATCGTTTTCATACAATTCATCTAAAATCCCTATCTCTTCAAAGGTACATGGCATCATTTTTATATGATTAACCAAAAACCCAATAACTTGATAGGTACATGACAACGCTTTTATACGATTCAACCCAAACCCTATCTCTCGATAGGTACATGACATTGTTTTTATACGATTCAACAAAAAAAAATTCTCTCGATAGATACATGACATCGTTTTTTACAATTTAACTAATCGATAGGTATATGACATCATTTTTATACTATTAACCAAAAACCCTATCTCTTGATAGGTACATGACATTGTTTTTATACAATTCAAACAAAACCATATATCTCGATAGGTGCATGATATCGTTTTTATACGATTAAACCAAAAACCCTATCTTTTGATAGGTACATGACATTGTTTTTATATGAGTCAACATAAACTCTTTATCTCGATAGGTACATGACATTAATTTATAAGATTCAAATAATAACTTTCTCTCGATCGATAGGTACATGGCATCATTTTTATACGGTTAACCAAAAATCCCATCTCTCAATAAATACATGACATCGTTTTTATATGATTGAACCAAAATTGTATCTTTCGATATGTACATGACAAAGTTTTTATACGATTCAACCAAAAACACAGCTCTAGATAGGTTCATGCCATGGTTTTTATACGATTAAACTAAAAACTCTATATCTCGATAAGTACATGATATTGTGTTTATACAATTCAAACAAAAACCCTATTTAATAAAGGTACATGACATCATTTTTATACAATTTACCAAAAACTTTATCTCTTGACAGATACATGACATCGTTTTTATACGATTTAACCAAAACATTATCACTTGATAAGTACATGATATTGTTTTCTACGATTTAACCAAAACCATATCTATCGATAAGGACAAGATATTGTTTTTATACAATTCAACCAAAACCATATCTCTCGATAAGTAAATGACATTGTTTTTATATGATTAAACAAAAAACCTTATCTCTCGATATGTACAATACATCATTTTTCTACAATTAATCAAAAACCTATCTCTTGATAGGTACATGACATCGTTTTTATACGATTCAACCAAATCCCTATCTCTTGATAGGTACATGACATTGTTTTATACGATTCAACAAAAAAACATTTTCTCTGGATAGATACATGACAACGTTTATTACAATTTAACTAAAACCCTATGTCTCGACAAGTATATGACATCATTTTTATACGATTAACCAAAAACCCTATCTCTTTATAGGTACATGACATCGTTTTTATACAATTCAACCAAAATCATATATCTCGATAGGTCCATGATATCGTTTTTAAACGATTAAACCAAAAACCTTATCTCTTGATTGGTACATGACATTGTTTTTATAAGAGTCACCATAAACTCTTTATCTCGATAGGTACGTGACATTAATTTATAAGATTCAAACAATAACTTTCTCTCGATCGATAGGTACATGGCATCATTTTTATAAAGTTAACAAAAAATCCCATCTCTCAATAGATACATGACATCGTTTTTATATGATTCAACCAAAATTGTATCTTTCAATATGTACATGACAAAGTTTTTATACGATTCAACCAAAAACACATCTCTAGATAGGTTCATGCAATGGTTTTTATACGATTAAACTAAAAACTCTATATCTCGATAGGTACATGATATTGTGTTTATACAATTCAAGCAAAAACCTATTTAATAAAGGTACATGACATCATTATTATACAATTTACCAAAAACCTTATCTCTTGATAGATACATGACATCGTTTTTATACGATTTAACCAAAACTTTATCACTTGATAAGTACATGATATTATTTTCTACGATTTAACCAAAACCATATCTATCGATAAGGACAAGATATTGTTTTTATACAATTCAACCAAAACCATATCTCTCGATAAGTAAATGACATTGTTTTTATATGATTAAACAAAAAACCTTATCTCTCGATATGTACAATACATCATTTTTATATAATTAATCAAAAACCTTGTCTCTCGAATACAGTTGCACGAATAGCTCATTGTTGAACAGAACAGACTCTATTCAACTTACAATATGATGCATATCACTCAGCTAAAACATTGATTTGATTCTAACTCTCTTGATTGAACACACAGTAAAAACAAGAAAGCAACTCGCTCAATATGACAGTTTGTATGCTTAGATTGAATACTCTGTAATTCTAGCAGTGTTCAGCAAATTCTCTTGTTCTTGCTGTTCTTCCGTTGTCCTTCAAAATCTTCAAATAAGGAGAAGGTACCAACGGTCAAATCTTTCATAATGACACGTGGTGAGCTTTCATTGGATCGCCTCCATAGTACACAACAGACTCTTTGTACTAGGATTGTGGCCGTACCAAACTGGTAGTGCGCCAAATATTCTTCTAGGATATTCCTGCAAAAACAAGTAGTGGGAAAAATATTTGCTTACGTGGCATTAATCAATTGGTTGCAACTGGCTATCGTACTGATCTTCACTGAAAAGTGGAGCAGTAGTAGCGTACAACTAGTTGATCGTGGGTAGACGGGTGCTAGCTTCAAGCAACTGCTTAAGCATAGCATTAGACTAATTTGAAGGAGTTAGACCGCACGTCTAATTCTCATTAGTTAGACTACACGTCTAACTATACATCCCTTCAGACTAATCTGAAAGAGTTAGACCGCATGTCTAACTCTCATTAGTTAGACTACACGTCTAACTCTCATCTGTTAAACTGCATGTCTAACTACGTCTATTGGATTGCACGTCTAACTCCGTCTGTTAGACTGCGCGTATAACTACGTCTGTTAGAATGCACGTCTAACTACGTCTGTTAGACTGCACGTCTAACTACGTCTGTTAGACTGCACGTCTAACTACGTCAGTTAGACTGCACGTCTAACTCCATGTGTTAGACTGCACCTCTAACTCCGTGTGTTAGACTGCACGTCTAACTCCGTCTGTTAGACTGCACGTCTAACTACATCTAACTCAATGCATCTAATGCCCAATCAGTCAAATGAACCTCATTAAGACTAAGTCTTCTATAACCTGTTTTCGACACACCTGCACCAAAAACGATTAGACGGCATATATTGAGTTTTTTATACATTCATCATCAAAATTTCAATAGTCAAACTACTTTGACACTTAGTCAAAATAATTTGGCCCAACACACCCTAAAACATTATTTCATAATAGATACATGACATTGTTTTTATATGATTTAACCAACAACCTATCTTTCGATACGAAAGGTACATACCAACGTTTTTATACGATTCAACCAAAAACTCTCTCTCTCGATAGGTACATCACATTGTTTTTTATGATTCACCAAAAACACTATCTCTCGATAGGTACATGACATCAATTTTATACGATAAACAAAAACCCTATCCTTGGAAAGGTACATGACATCGTTTTTATACGATTAACAAAAATCATATCTCTCGATAAGTATATGGCATTGTTTTTAAACAATTCAACCAAAACCCCAATCTCTCGATAGGTGCATAATATCAGTTTTATACGATTCAATAAAAAATTATTTTTCAATAGGTATATGACATCGTTTTTTACGATTTAACCAAAAACTTTATCTCTCGATTGGTACATGACATCATTTTATAAAATTCAACCAAATACCATATGTCTCGATAGGTACATGATATCTCTTTTATACGATTCACACAAAAACTCTATACCTCGATGAGTACATCACATCGTTTTAACACGATTCAACCAAAAGTCCTATATATCGATAGCTACATGACTCAATAAAGAACTATATATCTTGATAGGTGCATGACATCATTTTTAAACGAATTAACCAAAAACATATCAATCGATAGGTACATGCTATCGTTTTTATACTATTCAACAAAAAACGCTATCTCTAGATAGGTTCATGTCATCGTTTTTTATGTTTAAACTAAAATCTATTTCTCTCGATAGGTAAATGATATTGTTTTTATAAAATTCTTTTAAAAAACCATATCTCTCGATAGGTGCATGACATCGGTTTTAGACAATTCAACCAAAAACTTATCTTTCAATAGGTATATGAGATCGTTTTTATACGATTTAACCAAAAACCCTATCTTTGGATTGGTACATGACATCATTTTTATACGATTCATACAAAAACCCTGTCTCTCGATAGGTACATGATATCCCTTTTATACAATTCACACAAAAACCCTGTGTCTCGATAGGTCCATACATTATTTTTTTACGATTCAACCAAAAACATCAGGTAAATGACACTATTTTTATACAATTCAACTAAAGACCCTTTCTCTCAAAAGGTACATGATATTATTTTTATAGGATTCAATAAAAAACCTATCTCTCGATAGGTACATACAATCATTTTTATATGATTTAACCAAAAACTCTCTCTCTCGATAGGTACATGATATCGTTTTTTATGATTCAACCAAAAACACTATCTCTCGATAGGTACATGACATCATTTTTATAAGATAACCAAAGACCCTATCATAGGAAAGGTACATGACATCGTTTTTATACGATTAAAAAAATTCCAATCTTTCAATAAATATATGACATGGTTTTTAAACAATTCAACTTAAAACTCCATCTCTCGATAGGTACATGATATTGTTTTTATACAATTCAACCAAAAACCCAATCTCTCGATAGGTTCATGACATTGGTTTTATACGAATCAACCAAAACCTATCTTTCAATAGGTATATGACATAATTTTTTACGATTCAACCAAAAACCTTATCTCTCTAATGGTACATGACATTATTTTTATACAATTCAACCAAATACCATATCTCTCAATAGGTACATGATATCTCTTTTATACAATTCACACAAAACCTTTATATCTCGATGAGTACATCACATCGTTTTAACACGATTCAACCAAAAACCCTATCTATCGATATATATATGATGTCATTTTTATACGATTCAATAAAAAACCATATCTCTTGATAGGTGCATGACATCATTTTTATAGAATTAACCATAAACATATCACTCGATAGGTACATGCTATCGTTTTTATACTATTCAACAAAAAACGCTATCTTTAGATAGGTTCATGTCATTGTTTTTTATTAAACTAAAATCTCTTTCTCTCGATACGCACATGATGTTGTTTTCATAAAATTCAACTAAAAACCCTATCTCTCGATAGGTGTATGACATTGGTTTTAGACGATTCAACCAAAAACCTATCTTTCAATAGGTATATGGCATCGTTTTTATATGATTCAACCAAAAACTATATCTCTCGATAGGTACATGACATCGTTTTATACGATTCAACCAAAAACTCTATCTTTGGATTGATACATGACATCATTTTAATACAATTCACACAAAAACCCTAAATCTTGATAGGTACATGATATCTCTTTTATACAATAACCACAAAAACCCTGTATCTCGATGAGTACATCATATCATTTTTAATCGATTCAACCAAAACCCTATCCCTCGATAGGTACATGACATCGTTTTTATGCAATTCAACCAAAAATACTATCTCTAGATAGGTTCATACATTATTTTTTTACGATTCAACCAAAAACACTATCTCTCGGTAGGTACATAACATCATTTTTACACGATAAACAAAAACCCTATTTCTGGAATGGTCCATGACATCGTTTTTATACGATTAAAAAAATTCCAATCTTTCAATAAGTATATGATATGATTTTTAAACAATTCAACCTAAAACTCTATCTCTCGATAGGTACATGATATTGTTTTTATACAATTCAACCAAAAACTCAATCTCTCGATAGATTCATGACATCGGTTTTATACGATTCATTCAAAACCTATCTTTCAATAGGTATATGACATAATTTTTTACGATTCAACCAAAAACCTTATCTCTCTATTGATACATGACATCATTTCTTTACAATTTAACCAAATACCATATCTCTCGATAGGCACAAGATATCTCTTTTATACGATTCACAAAAAGTCTATATCTCGATGATTCATCCGAAAACCCTATCTATCGATAGATACATGACATCATTTTTATACGATTCAATAAAAAATCATATCTCTTGATAGGTGCATGCCATCATTTTTATACGAATTAACCAAAAACATATCACTCGATAGGTACATGCTATCGTTTTTATACTATTCAACAAAAAACGCTATCTCTAGATAGGTTCATGTCATCGTTTTTTATTAAACTAAAATCTCTTTCTCTCGATATGTACATGATGTTGTTTTCATAAAATTCAACTAAAAACTCTATCTCTATATAGGTCCATACATTATTTTTTTACGATTCAACCAAAAACACCAGGTAAAGGATACTATTTTTATACAATTCAACTAAACACCCTTTCTCTCAAAAAGGTACATGATATTGTTTTATAGGATTCAACCAAAAACATCTCTCGATAGGTACATACAATCGTTTTTATACGATTCAACCAAAAACTCTCTCTTTCAATAGGTACATGACATCATTTTTTATGATTCAACCAAAAACACTATCTCTCGGTAGGTACATGACATCATTTTTATACTATAAACAAAAACCCTATCTCTGGAAAGGTACATGACATCGTTTTTATACGATTAAAAAATTCCTATCTTTCAATAAGTATATGACATGGTTTTAAACAATTCAACCTAAAACTCTTTCTCTCGATAGGTACATGATATTGTTTTTATACAATTCAACCAAAAACCCAATCTCTCGATAGGTTCATGACATTGGTTTTATACGATTCAACCAAAACCTATCTTTCAATAGGTATATGACATAATTTTTTACGATTCAACCAAAAACCTTATCTCTCGATTGGTACATGACATCATTTTTATACAATTCAACCAAATATCATATCTCTCAATAGGTACGTTATATCTCTTTTATACAATTCACACAAAAGTCAAGCGGCCGACCAGTACAAGAAGACAATTCGGGTATCTGTTGAGAATGATACCAAAGGAACAGACTGAATACTTCCATATTCATGCAAGTCTAAGGCAAAGACTGTAGGCTGCAGAAGACTGTACTACCGGATCCTTCCACTTCGGGATAAGCTAGAAAGGAAATCTTCCAAGTACAGACAACTGTCCAACAGACAGTGCCTACATCAAGTAAAAGACAAACCCGGCAGGTTTGTCTTACAAACCAGAAGAACAGACCGCCAGGTCTGAGACAGAATATCAGGTCTGAGGGAATGACCGCAGGTCTGAATCTCTGAAACACTGAATCACTACACCTCTGTTCAGCCAATCGGATTCAAGGCAGTGAAATATGACCGTTGGCATATTTCACCTATAAAAGGGGCAGTTGAAGAAGAGTAAATGCGGGACACTCAGTGAGACAAGTGAAGCGTTAAGAGCATTTACTACAAGTGATAAAATTGTGTTATTCTAAGAAAGCCTAAGTACTAAAGTTAAAGTGTGTATTACAATCTCGGTGTAAATAGTAAGAGTATTATCGAGCAGAAAATAAGTCTCGATCGGATTGTGCTTGTATTCCTTAGTGAATATCCTTCTCGCGGTTTCGAGAGGAAGGGGTGACGTAGGAGTTTTATCTCCGAACATCCATAAAATCTGTCTTGTTATTTACTTTCTGCTGGCTTCATCATCTAACCGATTAACTCAACTACACCGTTCTAAACCGACTCTATACTAACCATACCGAATTTCCAGATTATCGAAACCGACCCACCATTCTCAAATCTCCATCATCCGAAACCGGCCTTGTCTATAAAACAAGTGTGCTGCTTCAACCTGACAGCAAACATCTTCCGCGCTTGAACCTAGTTCAAGGGTTTGTGACAGGTTGTGTAGTATTGAAACCCCGGTGTTAATCTCTAACCGGATTAACCACCACCCTTCGAGTGAGAACCGCTAACCGGTCCAACCCCCGGTCCTCCAGCGGCTACCTAGATCCTAACAATACATGACATCATTTTTATTAAACTCAACCACAACCACATCTCTTAATAAGTACAGACATAGTTTTATACGGTTAACCAAAAATCATATCTCTCGATAGATATATGACATCGTTTTTTGTACAATTCAAATAAAAACCTTATCTCTCGATAAGTACATGACATTGTTTTTATACACTTCATAAAAAAACTCAATCTCTCGATAGGTACATGACATTGTTTTTTTACGATTCATATAAAAACACTATCTCTCAATAGCTACATGACATTAGTTTTAATACAATTCAACAAAAAACTCTATCTTTCTAAATATATATGACATCTTTTTATATGATTTAACCAAAAATCATATCTATCGACATGTACATGACATTGTTTTAATACAATTTAACCACAACCATATCTCTAAATGTGCACATGATATAGTTTATATATATTAACCAAAAACATTATCTTGATTCACATATCAAATCAATATTATACAATTCAACCACAACCCTATATAATAATAGATACATGACATAGTTTTTAAATGATTAACCAAAAACCGTATATCTCAATAGATACATGATATCATTGATATATAATTCAACAAAAACCATATATCTCTATAAGTACATGACATCGTTTTTAAACAATTCAACCCAAAACCCCATCTCTCAATAGGTACATTACATCATTTTTATACAATTCAACCACAACCCTTGTGACATAGTTTTTAATAGATTAACCAACAACAATATCTCTCGATAGGTACATGACATTGTTTTTATACGATTAACCCAAAATCCCTATATCTTGATAGGTACATGACATTGTTTTTATACGAGTCAACCAAAATCACTCTCTCTTGATAAGTACATGACATCGTTTTTAAATGATTAAACAAATAACCATATTTCTGGATAAGTACATGACATCATTTTTTGTATGACTCAATCAAAAACTCTATCTCTCAATAAGTACATGACATTGTTTTTATACAGTTCAACCAAAAACTTTCTCTCGATAGGTACATGATATTTGTTTTTTTTACGATTCAATCCATAATTCTATCTCTCGATAGTTACATGACATTATTTATATTCAATTCAACTAAAAACCCAATCTCTTAAAAGGTGCATGACATCGTTTTTATATTATTCAACCAAAAGTCCTATATCTCGATAGGTAGATGACATTGTTTTTATACAATTCAACCACATTCATATGTATTAATATGTACATGACGTAGTTTATATACAATTAACAAAACTCTATCTCTCGATACGTACATGACATCATTTTTTTATACAATTCAACCACAACCATATCTCTTAATAGGTACAAGACATAGTTTTATACGGTTAACCAAAAACCCTATCTTTCAATAGGTACATGACATAATTTTTATACAATTCAAAAAAAACTCTATCTCTTGATAGGTAAATAACATCACTTTTATATGAGTCCACATAAAACTCTATCTTTTAATAAGTACATGACATAATTTTTTACGATTTAACCAAAAACCATATATCTCAATAGGTACATGACATTGTATTTCATAAAATTAAACCAAAACCCCTATCTTTCTTATGGTATTTGACATCTTTTTATACGATTTAACAAAAAATTCTATCTATCGACACATGACATCTTTTTTATAAAATTTACCCGCAACACTATCTCTTAATATTCACATGAAATAGTTTATATACATTAACCAAAAACCTAATATCTTGATACGTACATCACTTCATTATTATACAATTAAACCACAACCCAATCTCTTAATAGATACATGACATAGTTTTTATAAGAATAACCAAAAACCTATTTCTCGATAGGTACATGACATCATTTTTATACGATTCAACAAAAATAATATATCTTGAAAAGTACATGACATATTTTTAAACAATTCAACCAAAAACCTTATATCTTGATAGGTACATGATATCCCTTTTATTCGATTCACCAAAAAACCCTATATATCGATGAGTACATCGCATCATTTTTAAACAAATTAACCAAAACCATATCCCTCGATTAGTGCATGATGTCGTTTTTATACGATTCAACCAAAAACCCATCTCTAGATATGTACATGACATTATTTTTATACAATTCAACAAAAAAACTCTATCTATCGATAGGTAGATGATTTTGTATTTTTTACGAATCAACCAAAAACCCTATCTCTCGATATGTACATGACATTATTTTCATACAACTTCACCAAAAATTTTATATCTTCAAAGGTAGATGACATCATTTTTATACAATTCAACCAAAAACATTATCATTTCGAAGGTACATGACATCATTTTTATATTATTCAACCAAAAATCCAATCTCTCGATAGGTAGATGATGTCATTTTTATAAAATTCAACCACATCCCTATATCTTAATATGTAAATGACATAGTTTATATATGATTAACCAAAACCCTATCTCTCGATACGTGCATGACATCATGTTTAGACAATTGAACCACAACCATATGTCTTAATTGGTACGTGACATAGTTTTATACGGTTAAGTAAAAATCCTTTCTCTAAATAGGTACATGACATCATTTTTATACAATTTAACCAAAAACTCTATCTCTCGATAAGTACATGACATTATTTTTTTATGATTCATACAAAAACCCTATCTTTCAATAGGTACACGACATTGTTTTTTTATACAATTTGATATGATCGGCTTTATCGATAGAGACGGGGCTCTGGCTATAGATGAAGGCTTATGAAAGACGGATTGAAAGAAAACCTATTAGGGATTTAATTCGCTTTCTATTCTACGCAAACTTTTGTAAATACTTGAAACAAATTCAAGGCGGAATTGTTTACTTGGGTTTCAAGCATAAGATGAAAGATGAAAAGATACAGAAATGAAAGAACACAGTAGTTTGTTTATGGATGTTTAAAGAAACTCTCCTACGTCACCCCTTCTTCCAACCACCGGAAGGATTCACTATAATATGATTAGAATCAAATACAGTTTGTACACACTTAGCTTATTATTGAACAGAACACACTCTGTTCAATTACAAGATGAAGAATATCACTCAACTAAAGGTGTTTTGATTCTAGCTCTCTCTTGATTCACACATAGTATAATCAGAAAGCAGTTTCACAGTATAAGGCTTGATTTCTTTCTCTGGAATAGCAAGCAGAATTATCGATTGACTCTTTTGTAAAATCTGGTAGTTCGTGAGGCAGATTGTCCTTTGTCCTTGAGATTTGTTAAATACTGGGAAGGGGCTAACGGTCGAATCTTTTAGAATGATACGTGGCACTCTTCCATTGGAAAGCCTCCATTGTACACAGTAGGTTCTGATCATAAGGATCGTAGCCGTACACAACTGGTAGTGCGCCGAATATTCCATCAAAGATGTACATGCAAAACAAGTATTATGAGGGAAATTCTCTTACGTGGCATTCGTTGGTTGGTTGCATACAACTATTGTACTGTTCTTCACTAGAAAGTGGAGCAGGAGTAGGATACATCTATAGTACATGGGTAGGTGGGTACTAGCTTCAAGCATACTGCTTAAGCTGAGCATTAGACGTATTTCAGCTAGACGGATTGTGAAAATCAGTCTAATGAAATTTAAACATCCCCGTCTAATAACAGAGTCTATTAGACCGCCTGGTCTAATAGAATTAGACTTACCTCAAATTATAATCACTTTAGACTAATCTAAAGGAGTTAGACTTACGTCTAACTTTCATTAATTAGACTACACATCTAATCATTAACTAACCATTAGACTGCACGTCTAACTCCACTAAAATAGACTGCACGTCTAATTCCGGTTCTACCTCAGACTTGTCTGAAGGGGTTAGACTTACGTCTAACTTTCACTTAATTTGACTACACGTCTAATTATCCAATAACCATTAGACTGCACGTCTAACTCCACTGAGTTAGACTGCACGTCTAATTTCGGTTCTACCTCAGACTTGTCTGAAGGAGTTAGACTTACGTCTAACTTTCACAATCCATTAGACTGCACGTCTAACTCCACTGAGTTAGACTGCACGTCTAATTCCGCAAATATATTAGAGTGCACGTCTAACTCCACTAAGTTAGACTGTACGTCTAACTCCACTGAGTTAGACTGTACGTCTAATTGTGAATATATTAGACTATTCGTCTAATTCCAAATATATTAGACAGCACGTCTAACTCCGCTGAGTTAGACTGCACGTCTAATTCCGTAAATCTATTAGACCACACGTCTAATTCCGGGAATACATTAGACTGCACGTCTAACTCCGTTGAGTTATACTGCACGTCTAATTGTATGCATTCATTAGACTGCACGTCTAACTCCGTTGAGTTAGACTGCACGTTTAATTGTATGCATTTATTAGACTGCACGTCTAACTCCGTTGAGTTAGACAGCACGTCTAATTCTATGCATTCATTAGACTGCACGTCTAACTCCGTTGAGTTAGACTGCGCGTTTAATTCTATGCATCTAATGCCAAAATCGGTCTAATGAGCCTCATTAGAACCAAGTCTAATAAAATATGATTTCGATACACCTACATCAAAACACATAAGTCATTTCATCATCAAAATTCCAATGGTTAAATTATTTCAACACTTAGTTAAAATAATTTGACCTAATAATTTCCCCTTTATTGATGAGGAAATTGAAAACCTACGTATATATATACCAAAATATGCATTCATCATATAAATAAAACAAACCCTTGTTTACTTACATCAAATTTCCAAAAATCAATATTCAGAAAACTATCAAAGAAACATGTTTTGAAAGACTTAAACAGAGTAGAAGAAAAAAGAAATTATTGTTCTTCCCTTTTAACTCGAGGATCGGTTGGGCTCATGACTTGACCAGGTAGCATATTCATATACGGAGGAAAACTGTGACCACCATGACCGCCTCCACTTTATCTACCACCACGATCACCGCCACTTGCGATATACTTATTACAAGAAACAATTTCATGTACTTATCTAGTGTTACAGTTTTGGTTAAATCGTATAATAACAATGTGATATACTTATTAAAACATAAAGTTTTTGGTTGAATAGTAAAAAAATAATTTCATGTAGCTATAGAGATATAGGGTTTTTGGTTAATCATTTAAAAATGATGTCATGTATCTATCGAGAGATAGACTTTTTTGTTAAATTGTAAAAAAAGATGTCTTGTATTTATCGAGAGATAAGGTTTTGGTTGAATCATATAAAAACAATGACATTTACCTATCAAGAGATAGGGTCTTGGTTGAATCATAAAAAATAATTTCATTTACCTATCGAAATATAGGGTTTTTTTGTTAATCATATAAAAATGATGTCATGTATCTTTTAAGAGAAAGGGTTTTTAGTTAGTTGTATAAAAATGATGTCATGTACATTTCTAGAGATAGGATTTTTGGTTAAATCGTGAAAATCAATGTCATGTATCTATCTATAAATAAGTTTTTGGTTAAATCATATAAAATAATGTCATGTACCTAACGAGAGATAGAGTTTTTTGTTAATCGCATAAAAATGATGAAATGTACCAATCAAAAGATATGGTTTTTGGTTGAATCGTATAAAAAGGATGCCATGTACCTTTGGAGAGATAAGTTTTTTAAATATATTGAATAAAACAATGTCATGCACCTTTTGAGGGATACAGTTTTGGTTGAATTGTATAAAAACGATGTCATTTACCTATTAAGAGATAAGGTTTTGGGTAAATCGTTGAAAATCAATTCCACGTTCCTATCGAATAATAGGGTTTTGATTAAATTGTGTAAAAATGATGTCATGTACTTTATTAAAGATGGAGTTTTGTGTTAATCGTATAGAAACGATTTCATATACCTATCGAGGGAGGGGGTTTTTAGTTAAATCATATAAAAACAATGTCATGTACTTATCGAGTTATAAGGTTTTGGTTAAATCGTATGAAAACAATGTCATGTACCTATTGAGAGATAATGTTTTTAGTTGAATCAAATAAAAATGATATCATGTACCTTTAGAGAGAGATGGTTTTGATTTAATTGTATAAAAACGATGTCATGTACCTATCGAGTGATAAAGTTTTGATAGAATTGTATAAAATCAATGTCATGTATCAATCGAGAGATAGGTTTTAAGTTAAATACTAGAAAAAAATTTCGATGTCCATATAAAAAAGATGTCATGTACTTATTTAGAGATGGGATTTTGTGTTAATCGTATAAAAATGATTTCATGTATCTTTCGAGAGCTAGGGTTTTTGTATAAAAACAATATCATGTACTTATAGAGTGATAAGTTATTGGTTAAATCGTATTAAAACAATGTCATGTACCTATCGAGAAATAAAGTTTTTGGTTGAATCATATAAAAACAATGTCATGTACCTTTCGAGAGATAGAGTTGTTGGTTAATCATATAAAAATGATGTCATGGATGTATCAAGAGATAAAGTTTTGATTAAATCGTAGAATAATAATTCCTTGTACATATCGAGTAATAGGGTTTTGGATAAATTGTATAAAAACGATGTCATATATCAAAAAATAAATAAGTTTTTTGGTTGAATTATATAAAAAAATTATTATACTTATCAAGAGATAGGGTATTGGTTGAATCATAAAAAACGATGTCATGTACCTATCATGTTATAGGGTTTTTGGTTAATCGTATAAAAATGATGTCATGTACCTGTTGAGAAATAAGGTTTAAGTTGATCATATAGAAACAATACCATATTGGTTGAATCATAAAAAACGATGTCATGTACCTATTGTATTGTATAAACATGATGTCATTTACCTATCGAGATATAGAATTTTGATTGAATTGTATAAAAACAATGTCATATACTTATCGAGAGATAGGGTTTTAGTTAAATTGTAGAACAAAAATTCCATGTACCTATCGAGTTATAGAGTTTTGGTTAAATTGTATACAAATGATATCATGTGTTTATTTATAAATAAGGTTTTTGGTTGAATCATATAAAAATAATGTCATCTACTTATCGAGAGATAGGATTTTAGGTTAATCATATAAAAATGATGTCATGTACCTCTTGAAAGACGGAGTTTTTGATGTATCATATACAAATGATATCATGTATCTATTGATAAATAAGGTTTTTGGTTGAATCGTATAAAAAATGTCATCTACCTATCCAGAGATAGGGTTTTGGTTTAATTGAATGAAAATGATGACATGTACCTATTGAGAGATAGGGTTTTTCGTTAATCGTATAAAAATAATGTCACGTAGTTATTGAGAGATGGAGTTTTGTGTTAATTGTATAAAAACAATATCATGTACCTATCGAAAGAAAGGTTTTTGGTTGAATCGTATAAAAAAGATGTCATTCACCAATCGAGAGATAGGTTTTTTTTTAAATCGTATAAAAATGATGTTATGTATCTATCGATATATAGAGTTTTTGTTGAATTGTACAAAAGCAATGCCATGTACATATCGAGAAATTGGTTTTTGGTTGAATCGTATAAAAACGATATCATGTACATTTAGAGAGATATGGTTTTTGATTGTATTGCATAAAAATGATGTCATGTACCTATTGAGTGATAGAATTTTGATAGAATTGTATAAAATCAATGTCATGTACCTATCGAGAGATATGGTTTTAGTTAAATCCTAGAAATTTTTTGATGTCCTTATCGAGTGATAGGGTTTTGGTTAAATCGAATAAAAACGATGTCATGTACTAACGAGAAATAGAGTTTATGGTTAATCATATAAAAAAGATGTCATGTACTTATTTAGAGATGGGATTTTGTGTTAATCGTATAAAAACGATTCTTTGTACCTATAGATAGATAGGGTTTTTGTTTAAAAACAATGTCATGTACTTATCGAGTGATAAGGTTTTGGTTAAACCGTATAAAAATGATATCATGTACCTATCGAGAGATAAATTTTTTGGTTGAATCGTATAAAAACGATGTCATGTACCTTTCTAGAGATAGAGTTTTAAGTTAATCGTATAAAAATGATGTCATGGACGTATTGAGAGATAGGGTATTGATTAAATTGTAGAATAACAATTCCATGTACCTATCGAGTGGTAAGGTCTTGTTTAAATGGTATAAAAACGATGTCATATATTTATCAATAGATAAGGTTTTTGGTTGAATCATATAAAACCATTTTCTTATATCTATCGAGAGATTGGGTTTTGGTTGAATCGTAAAAAACGATGTCATGTACCTATCAAGTTATAAGGTTTTTGATTAATCGTATAAAATGATTTCATGTATCTATCGTGAGATAAGGTTTTGATTGAATCGTATAAAAATGATGCCATGTACCTTTAGATCATGGTTTTGATTGTATTGTATAAACACGATTTCATGTACCTATCGAGATATATAATTTTGATTGGATTGTATAAAATCGACTATATGTACCTATCGAGAGAGAGTTTTCGGTTGAATTGTAGAAAAAAAATTTCATGTACCTTTCGAGAGATAAGATTTTTTGTTAATTGTATAAAAATGAAGTCATGGACCTATCGAGAGATACTGTTTTTGGTTGAATTGTATAAACACACTGTCATGTATCTGTCGAGAGATAGAGTTTTGGTTGAATCGTGATAAACTATGTCCATGTATCTATCGATAGATAAGGTTTTGTTTGAATGGTGTAAAAACAATATTATGTACCTATCAAGAGATAGGGTTTTGGTTGAATTTAATAAAAAAGATGTCATGTACCTACTGAGAGATAGGATTTTTGGTTAATCGTATAAAAATGATGTCATGTACTTATAAAGAGATGGGGTTTTGTGTTAATTGTATATAAACAATATTATGTACCTATCTAAAGAAAGGTTTTTGGTTTAATCATATTAAAAAGATGTCATGCACCAATCGAGAGATAGGGTTTTTGGTTGATTCGTATAAAAACGATGTCAAGTACCTTTCGAGAAATAGGGTTTTTGGTTGAATCGTATAAAAATGATGTTATGTATCTATCGATATATAAAGGTTTGGTTGAATTGTTCAAAATTATTGTAATGTACCTATCGAGAAATAGAGTTTTGGTTAAATTGTAGAAATATAATTATATATACTTATCATGTGATAGAGTTTAGGTTAAATCGTATAAAAACGATGTCATGTAGCTATTGATAGATAAGGTTTTTAAATGAATCATATAAAAACAATTTCTTATACCTATAGAGATAGGGTTTTGGTTAAATCGTTAAAAAACAATGTCATGTACCTTTTGAGAGATAGAGTTTTGGTTAATCGTATAAAAATGATGTCATGGTTATATAGAGAGATACAATTTTGTTTAAATATTAGAATAAAAATTTCATGTACCTATTAAGTAATACAATTTTAGTTAAATTGTATAAAACCATGTCATGTATCTATCAATAGTTAAGGTTTTTTGTTGAATCATATAAAAATAATCTCTTATACCTATCGAGAGATAGGGTTTTGGTTGAATCTTAAAAAAACGATGTCATGTACCTATCAAGTTATAGAATTTTTTATGTTAATCGTATAAAAATGATGTCATGTACCTATCAAGAGATAAGGTTTTGGTTAAATCGTATAAAAACAATGCCATGTACTTTTAGAGAGAGAGGGGTTTTAATTGTTTTATATAAACACGATGTCATATACCTACTGAGATATATAATTTTGATTGGATTGTATAAAAACAATGTCATGTACCTATCGAGATATAGGGTTTTGGTTAAATAGTATACAAATAATATCATGTATCTATCAATAATTTAGGTTTTTGGTTGAATCGTATAGAAACAGTGTCATCTACCTATCGAGAGACAGGGTTTTGGTTTAATTGAATAAAAATGATGTCGTATACTTATTGAGAGATAGGGTTTTTGGTTGAATCATATAAAAACGATGTCATGTACTTATTGAGAGATGGAGTTTTGTGTTAATTGTATAAAAACAATATCATGTACCTATCGAAAGAAAGGTTTTTGGTTGAATCATATTGAAAAGATGTCATTCACCAATCGAGAGATATGGTTTTTGGTTGAATCGTATAAAAATAATGTTATGTATCTATGGATATATAGAGTTTTGGTTGAATTGTGCAAAAGCAATGTAATGTACTTATCGAGAAATAGAGTTTTGGTTGAATTGTAGAAAATCAATTATATGTACCTATCATGTGATAGGGTTTAGGTTAAATCGTATAAAAACGATGTCATGTATCTATTGATAGATAAGGTTTTGGTTGAATCATATAAAAACAATTTCTTCTACCTATCGAGAGATAGGGTTTTGGATAAATCGTAAAAAAACAATGTCATTTACCTATCGAGAGGTGGGGTATTTGGTTAATCGTATAAAAATGATATCATGTACCTATCGAGAGATAAGGTTTGGTTGAATCGTATAAAAACGAAGCCATGTAACTTTAGAGAGAGGGTTTTTTATTGTATTGTATAAAAACAATGTCATCTACCTATAGAGAGATAGAGTTTTGGTTGAATTGAATAAAAATTATGTCATGTAACTTTCGAGAGATAGGGTTTTAGTTAAGTTATAGAAAAAATTCCATGTATTATACCTTGTACCTTTAGAGAGAGATGGTTTTTGATTGAATTGTATAAAACCAATGTCATGTACCTATCGAGAGATAGGGTTTTAGTTAAATCTTTGGAAAAATAATTTGTTGTACCTATCAAATTATGGAGTTTTGGTTGAATTGAATATAAATGATGTCATGCAGCTATCGAGAGATAAGGTTTTTGGTTAATCATGTACTTATCAAGTCATAAGGTTTTGGTTAAATCGTATAATAACGATGTCATATATTTATCAATAGATAAGGTTTTTGGTTGAATCATATAAAACCATTTTCTTATATCTATCGAGAGATGGGGTTTTGTGTTAATTGTATATAAACAATATTATGTACCTATCTAAAGAAATGTTTTTGGTTTAATCATATTAAAAAGATGTCATGCACCAATCGAGAGATAGGGTTTTTGGTTGATTCGTATAAAAACGATATCATATACCTATCGAGAGATAAAGTTTTTGGTTGAATCGTATAATAACGATGTTATGTACCTTTTGAGAGATAAGGTTTTTGTTAATCGTATAAAAATGATGTCATGGATGTATAGAGAGATAGGGTTTCAGTTAAATAGTAGAATAAAAATTCCATGTACCTATCAAGTAATAGGGTTTTGGTTAAATTGAGAATATAGTTTTGGTTGAAATGTATAAAAAGGATGTCATGTACCTATCAAGAGATAAAGTTTTAGGTAAATCTTAAAAAAAAAATTCTACATACCTATTTAATAATAGGGTTTTGATTAAATTATATAAAAATGATGTCATGTACTTTATTATAGAGGAGGTTTTGTGCTAATCGTATAAAAACAATTTCTTGTACCTATCGAGAGAGAGAGTTTTTATTTAAATCGTATAAATCGTATGAAAACAATGTCATGTAGTTATCGAGTGATAAGGTTTTTGTTAAATCGTATGAAAACAATGTCATGTACCTATCGAGACATAAAGTTTTTGGTTTAATCATATGAAAACTATGTCATTACCTTTCGAGAAATAGGGTTTTTGGTTAATCATATAAAAATGATGTCATGGATTATCGAGAGACGGGGATTTTGGTTAAATCGTTAAAAATAATGTCATGTACCTATTGAGAGATATGATTTTTGTTGAATCTAATAAAAACAATGTCATGTACTTATCGAGAGATAGGGTTTTTTCTTAATCGTATAAAAATGATATCATGTACTTATTGAGATATGGGGTTTTGTGTTAATTGTATAAAAACAATGTCATGTACCTATCGAAAGATAGGTTTTTGTTAAATTTGTATAAAAACGATGTCATGCAGCTATCGAGAGATAGGGTGTTTGAATGAATTGTATAAAACGATGTTATGTACATATCAATATACAATTTTATGGTTGAATTGTATAAAAATGATTTCATTTACCTATCGAGAGATAGGGTTTTTGGTTGAATTGTATAAAAACAATGTCATGTACCTTTCGAGAAATAGAGTTTTTGGTTAATCATATAAAAATGATGTCATGGACCTATCAAGAGATAGGGTTTTTGTTAAATTGTAAAAAACGATGTCATTTATATATCGAGAGATAAGGTTTATGGTTTAATCGTATAAAAACAATATCATGTACATATCGAGAGATAGAGTTTTTAATAGGATCGGCTTATGAAAAATGGTTTGATAGAAATCTTGTTAGTGATTAATATCTCTTTCTAATCTACGCAAACTTGTGTAAACACTTGAAACAAATTCAAGGAGGAATTATTTACTTGGGTTTGAAGCACAAGATGAAATATGAAAAGACGACATAAATGAAGAACACAACAGTTTATTTATGGATGTTCGGAGAAACTCTCCTACGTCACCCCTTCTTCCAACCACCGGAAGGATTCACTATAATATGATGAGAATCAAATACAGTTTACACACACTTAGCTCACTATTGAATAGAACACTTTATGTTCAATTATACGAAGAAGAATATCACTCAGCTAATGTTATTTGATTCTAGCTCTCTCTCTCTCTCGATTCACACATAGTACAATCAGAAAGAAGCTTCACAGAATAAGTTCAGTAAGCAAGATGATTGAGTAGACTCTCTCTCTGCAAAATCAGAATGCTTGTTCGTTTTTACAAAAGCTCAAGATTGTTAAGGCTTGGTAAGGTACTTCGTCCGTTGTCCTTAGGGTTGATTAAATACTGAGCAGGAGCTAACGGTCGAATCTTCAAGAATGATACGTGGCACTCTTCTATTGGAAAGCCTCCATTGAACACAGCAGGTTCTGAGCACAAGGATCGTGGCCGTACCGAACTGGTAGTGCGCCGAATATTCCATTAGGAATGTACCTGCAAAACGGGTAATGTGAGGAAAATTCTCTTACGTGGCATTCCTTGATTGGATGCATATAGCTTTTGTACTAATCTTCACTGGAAAGTGGAGCAGGAGTAGGGTACAGCTATAGCACGTGGGTAGGAGAAATGCTAGATTCAAGCATACTGCTTAAACAGAGCATTAGACGTATTTCAGTTAGACGAATTTGTGAAAATCAGTCTAATGAAATAAGTCAACTCCTTCTGATGAAAAACGTCTATTAGACCGCCTAGTCTAATAAAATTAGACTCGCGTCTAATTACAATAACCATTAGACGGGTACGTCTAACTCTCACTGAGTTAGACTGACACGTCTAATTCCGGTTCTACCTCAGACTTGTCTGAAGGAGTTAGACACGTCTAACTTTCACTAATTAGACTACCCGTCTAATTATTAAATAACCATTAGACCGACACGTCTAACTTCGATGAGTTAGACTGACGCGTCTAATTCCGGTTCTACCTCAGACTTGTCTGAAGGAGTTAGACTCACGTCTAACTTTCACTAATTAGACAACCCGTCTAATTCCGTGTATTCATTAGACTATCCGTCTAATTGTTTACACATCTATTAGACTTACACGTCTAACTCCGATGAGTTAAACTGTACGTCTAATTCCATTAGACTCACGTCTAATTCCGTGTATTCATTAGACTATCCGTCTAATTCTTTACACATCTATTAGACTTACACGTCTAACTCCGATGAGTTAGATTGTACGTCTAATTCCATTAGACTCACGTCTAACTCACGTCCTCAAATAATTTTCAGTCTTTAATCTCGACCATTCCTGAGATTGATAAATCCTGAGCGTTTTCCGCAACCATTTTAAGAACGCCATTAAAAATTTCATCGGTCCTATCATTTGTCATTTTAAAGTTGGGAATCTCAGGATCTAGGAGGACTGTATCATTAACCGTCTCATCCTGAACTTGATTTTGATCATGTTCGATTGAGAGCTTTTCTTCACCAACCAGACCAGTTGGATTTCCACCAGCATGGACACTCGCATGTGCTAGAGAGTGTTCTTCCAACCTTTCTTCTTCATTTTCTTTAGCCATCTCATCGAATTTCTCATTGTTCCTTATAGTCGTCTCATCGTTTTTCTCAAAATTGTCTTCCCAGTCAGTTTAAGCTATCTGACCGGTCTCAGCTCGGTTACTCGTCACATCGGTTTCAACCAACAGATTGACATCTTATACGATATTATCAATAATGTGCAACGTTCTCTATTGGACCTCTAAGGCCGCATGCCCAACAGGTTGAATGTCGGAATTTTTAGGTACAAAAGTAGTAGCTGGATTAGGAGTACTTACCTCATGAGTGGAAGTTTCTTTAGATTTATATCAGCTGGTTACGCTGGCCGATGACTCTACACGAGTAAGACTTTCTGGATTCTGAAAATTTTCCGGGTTTTGAACGGGTTCAGCTTGAATCTGAACTTCATCAGCCGGATTGGAAATAGGAACCTCCTCAACCGGATTGGAGATAGGAGAGGCCGCGCGGTTGGCTGACCTAGAGGGTATCCTAGAGGGTGTTCTTTCGGTGTCAGTTGACTGACTGACCGATTTATCAGCCACCGACTTCTTTCCTTTCTTCGTCTTTCCCTTGGTTTCTTCAACCTTAGGCTTCTTAACCTTTGTTTTAGTTTCTTTTGGTGCCCTCTCTCTTGGTGCCTTCTCGGCTCTTACCAGGCTTTTCCCAATATTGACCGAATTTATGATTTTGGAGTTGGAGAGGGGAATTCCTGATCCTATTGGGATCTGAAGATGTTTCAGGATCTTGCCAATCTGCATGGCGTAGGTTAGAGACCGACCCTTCATTCCGGCTACCATTTCACATACATTTTCAAATAATACACTGGCCTAGTCGATTTTGTCTCCACGAATGATGCCGACCATCATCTCAAACTTGGGCCTAGTCAGGTTATCAAAATTACCTCATTTCCCTTGAAGGGATTTGGAGATGATGTCATATAGCCACCGATATTCAAACTTCAGCAAGCTTTTCTTTACGGTGAACTCCACCAGTTCGTCCGAATTGGAGAATGTTCTCTAAATCTCCACAGCGTCTTCTTCCGGTATGTTGGTAAGAAAATTGCGTCCCTTAGTGGGAAGACGAAAGGCTTCGGTGAATGTCTCCTCCGATATTTGAAAGTTGGTACTGCCCACCTTTGAAGAGATAACCCTTTACTTCATACTGGCGATCTCGAAGAACTCCTTAAATTCCTCTTGATGAACCACGAATGGTCCGTCTAGAAAAGATTCCAGACCTAATTGTTTCACCAAATCCATCACCCTCTTGATTTCTACAGTTCCATTATCGTTGATATCCTTGAAATCAACTTGCACTATGTGAACGAAGAGTGCATTATCGCGTCTCATATTGAGATTTAGAGAATAACTTTAAAGATGTAGATTAAAATGAAAGAAAAAGCAGTTAGAATGCAAGAGAGAGAAAGTAAACATAAATAAAATAATGAGAAAGAATGCCTTTATATATGAAGTAGTTGTGACGGTTACATAACTGAACCGTCACGTTCTTTTGGAAAAAGGCGCCAAAGTTTCCTTCCAAAAGTTATTGCGGTAACTTTTGGTGGTAAACTAAGGCGGAAAGAAATGAGCGGTAAACTATGGGCGATAACGGTGATCTATTTTAAACGTTAAAGTAAATTGAACTGAGTTATCTAAGATGCACCGGAATGTTTGAACTGTAAACCGAAATTCTGAAGTTAATCGAAACTTTGAAGTTAACCAAAATTGATAAGTTAACCGAAATTGATAAGTGAACAGAAAATTTAGTTGAGCGGTTGAATTTAAATATGTGAATATAGATGTAACAACCGATCGTACAACAAAATGACCGGATTGTTCAGAAAATTACAAGTGCGAGAAATTAAAGACGTAGTTCCTAGGTCCTAGTATATCGGAATTTTCGAGGGATCGGAAAAGACATTGAATTTCAACATCTTCATATTAAAAGGCCGATTTGAATTCGGAGAGAAGAACTTTGTTTGCAAGAATGCATGACATTTTGTTTGATGATGTTGAGAGAGAATGTGATTGGAAGTAAAAGAGGAATGTGTTACTTAAATGGCCAAGGTTCAGATAACGTATTTAGGTGTGATAAATGGACAAGGTTCGATTAGATATGATGGTTATTTCCAAGAAAAGTAATGATGAAAATTAGATGTTCAAATATATTTTGATAGAGTGTTAGTCTTTCTCTTAACAGTGATAGACATGTGTCTTCACGTTTTTTGAGATTTAGACTGTTTTCTTTTTTAAATTATTATTTTCAAACATGCATGATAAACACTGTCTAGCTGTCCTATGTTGACCGAAAATAAACTAACCGAAATTAAGATGTACATAATCGATTGATTTTTCATGACCGGTTTTTCGAGATAGATTATTTTGTTTTGAATAGGTACTTATTGGTTAGGCAGTAGTTATTCAGTTCAGAAAATAATTTCATCTGTTTTACCTGAATCATTTGTATCGCTTGATTTGTGTACAGATAATTTGGTAAGTTGGTTTAACCAATCTCAACCGAAGACAATTGTCTAGTTTAACATACTTGACTTTTTATCCCATGAATAAAATTCCGATCGGTTTTTTTAAATAGAATGCAAGTTTTCAAAATATTTTCGATCAGTTTTTCAAAAAATTCCAAGAACATGATTTGAGAAGCGTGTGCTTCTCCCTGAGACCATGACCCCGGTTTTTCATGACAAAAATATTTTTGAAAACATGTAGAAGCATTTAACACAGAAGTTGACTACTATCAGCAAGTCCTAAAATATTTCTAAAGAAAGAAAACTTAGCTTCCAGTAGTGGCTTTGTGAAGATATCGATTACTTGTTGATCGATCGAGACGTATTCCAGTTGGATGTGCTTCTCCTGCACATGCTCCCGGATGAAATGATGTCTAATATCGATATATTTTGTTCTTGAGTGTAACACTAATTGTATGTGATAGTTATTGTATTTGTGTTGTCACAGAAGATCAGTGATTCTTCAGCAATTATACCGAAATCCTTAAGTTGTTGTTGGATCTAGAGAAGTTGAGCACAGCAGCTTCCGGCCGTAAGATACTCTACATCTGCGATTGAAATAGCAACCGAAGTTTATTTCTTGCTATACCAGGAAACAAGCCGGTCACCCAAGAACTGACATGTACCACCGGTACTCTTTCGGTCTATTTTACAGCCCGCGTAATCTACATTAGAATAGATAATTAGGTTAAAGCTTGAGTTCTTTGGATACCACAATCCCACATCTTGAGTGCCCTTTAGATATTTTAAGATTCTTTTGGCCGATGTATAGTGTGATTGATTTGGAATTGCCTGAAATCTTCTGCATACTCCGACCGCAAACAATATGTTAGGTCAACTCGCTGTCAGGTACAATAGTGAGCCGATAATCCCTCGGTAAGCTGTAATGTCTACTCCTTGACTGTCCTCATATTTGTCTAATTTAATAGATAAGCTCATAGGAGTGACGACTGAAGAGAAGTTGTCCATTCCGAACTTCTTTAATAATTAGGTTGTAAACTTGGATTGGTTGATAAATGTTCCTCCCTCGATCTGCCGAACCTGGAGACCTAGAAAGAAACTCAACTCCCCCATCATACTCATTTCAAATTTATCAGTCATCATCTTTGAAAATTTGTCACACAGTTTAGAGTCGGTTGAACCGAAAATTATGTCGTCCACGAAAATTTAAACAAGTAAGATATGTCCCTTTTTCTCAAATTTAAACAACATTTTATATACCGAGCCTATGGTAAAATCATGATTGAACATAAATTTTATTAATGTATCATACCAAGCTCTAGGTACTTGTTTCAAACCGTAAAGGGCTTTATCCAGCCGATACACATGACTAATTAATTCCGAATTTTTAAAACCGGGAGGTTGTTCAACTTAAACCTCTTCACTTATCTCACCTTTCAAAAACGCACTTTTAACATCCATTTGAAATACTTTGAATTTTTTGAAAGCCGCAAAGGCAAGAAAGATTTTAATGGATTCAAGTCTAGCCACAGGAGCAAATGATTCTTCAAAATTAATGCCTTCTTCCTGTTTATATCCTTGGGTCACTTAGTCTGGCCTTGTTCCTCGTAACCAAACCGTTTTCATTGAGTTTATTTCTGAACACCCATCTTGTTCCTATAATCAATTGATGTTTCAGTCTTGGAACTAGATGTCAAAATTTATTTCTCTCAAACTGATTTAGTTCCTTTTGCATTGCTAAGATCCAACCGGGATCTAACAATGCTCCATCCAACTTTTTAGACTCACTTTGTGATATGAAAACCGAGTTTTCATATTCTTCCAAAAGTTGATGCCTAGTTCGGATGAGTGATGAAGGGTTACCTAATATAAGCTCAGGAGGATGATCTTTATTCGATTTAAGGTTCGGTCCGGTTATGTCTCCAATGTGACCGGTTATATCTAATCAAGGTTAGACTTACAAAAGGTTGAACATAGTCAAGACAACCTGTTTCCTCAATAAACTCTGAGTTTTCAACTTATTGTTGTGGGGCATCTTGATCCGACTGAGTTTCAGTATTAACCTCTTGATCATAGACAAACCTTCTAAAGACAAGGACCTCATCTTCATCATCGGATTGAATATTTAAATTTTCCAACCGATAATGTAGATCAATGGATGAAACAGTTTTTCTTCGAAGAAAACATGCGCAGATTCTTCAAAAGTTAGTGTCCTAGTATTTTATACTTTATATGCCTTGCTAACTGCTGAATAACCCAACATTATACCTATATCAGATTTAGCATCAAAAGCGGTCAAATAATGTTTGTCGTTGATGTGAATTTAACAATTACAACCAAAAATCCTAAGATACCGGATGTTAGGAACTCTGTCATAGTATAATTCAAATGGTGTTTTATTTAGTTGTTTGTTGATCGTAGATCGGTTTTGTGTGTGACATGCAGTATTGATAGCTTTAGCCCAAAAATTTTGAGCGACACCCGAATCGGCTATCATGGACCTTGCGGCTTCCTTGAGAGTTCTTTTTCTTCTCTCGGCCAATTCGTTTTGTTGAGGAGTTCTAGCACTAGACAACTCGTGCCTAATACCGAAATCCTTAAGAAAGGTAGTTAACGTACTGTTTGTAAATTCGGGTCCTCTATCACTTCTAATCTTATTTATTCGTATTGATTTCTCATTTTGCAATCTTTTAAACAGTTTAATCAAGTTTGGAGTAGCTTCATTTTTAGAGACCAGAAATATCACCCAAGTAAATCGAGAGTTGTCATCAATAAATAACAACCATAGTTTAGTGTATACCTCCTAGGCTTGTGACAATAACCGGTCCAAATAAATCCATATGAAGTAATTCTAAGCATCGTTTTGATTGAAAATTTCCTTTACTCTTAAAAGTTGCCTTTATTTGTTTTCCTATTTGACATGCAGAACATACTTTATCTTTTGCATATTTCATGTTAGGCATCCCTTGAACTAACTCTTTGGTGCAAATAGCATTAATGTTTTTAAAGTTTAAGTGGTTTATCCGTTTGTGCCAGAGCTAGTTTAAATCATTCTTAGCTATCATACAAACCGGGTTTTCATTTTTCACTTTCCAGTCCACTTTGTAAATGTTTCCTAAGCTATTTCCGATTAATAGAACGTTACCCTGAGTGTTCTTAACTAAACGTGCATGTTTGTGAAATTCAACTGTGTATCCTACATCGCACATTTGACTAATGGTTAGCAGGTTATAATACAAGTTTTCAACAAGAAGTACATTACTTATAGTTAAGTTTCCATGGACAATCTTACCCTTAGAGTTATCACCGAAAGTAATGAATGCACCAACTTCCTGAATGATATCGGTTAGCAAGCCACTGTTTTCGGTCATGTGTCTGGAGCAACCGCTGTTCAAATACCATTTCGAGTTTTCTAGCTGTTTGCTCTTCTTAATATACAAAAATAAATATTTACACTTATTTGGTACCCACATGTACTTGGGTCCGTAGTTGATTATTCCCTTGGGAATCCAAACTTTGATTAGTCAGATGACTTTCCCAATAGTTGTGTTAATTATTTCACCGTTACCTGGCTTGACATCTCTTTGCCTGCGAGTTGGTGTTTCATTGTTTCGTGGTGGTAAACATTGATTTGTTATGTATGAACGTCTATCAGTTTCTTTTCTTACCGGCCGGTTGGCTTTCCTTTTCTCATGATGAAGTCATTTAGCCGTGTCGGTTGGACTTACATATTTAATTTCTTTAGCCAGTTGTATGTCATGATCTGCCTCAGTATCGGTTGAACTACTCTGAATAAAGCTTATGAACGGAAGCTTGTTCTTGTTGAGATTCAACTCTTTAGAATGTTTCCGGTTAGCTGATTTGCCGCCTTTGTATCCAATGCCAAACGTTCATTTGGGATGTCTTTGGTAGGTAGACATATGGCTTACAACTTCACTGGATTTCTTCCAAGCAGCCATGACATACTTAGATCTTTCATTTTCTTTGGTTATCGATTGAACTATCTCCTTGAGCTTCTCATTCTCATAGGATAGTTCAATCGGTTCATCGGTCTTAGTTCCACTTGATTCACTGGTTTGGAAGTTACTCCGTTGATCGGTATGGACATTCAGTCGGGTTGGTACAAGAGTAGACAGGTTCTTGAACTCAATGGCCATCTCATTGAGAGTAGTGACCAAATCTTCATTGGTAAACTCTTCAGAAGAAAAATAAAATACTTATTCCTCCTTAGCCATGAGACAAGGAAATTCGTCGTCATTAGTCTCTATGTCGGAATAAGCCCAATAGCTCCCACTGTCATCGGCTAATAATGCCTTCAGAATTTCTTTGCCTTCACCGGATTGCTGATATTCACCTCTCTGGTTGTTATCATCCGGTCTTCTGTCATTCGGTCTTCGGTCGTCTCTTCTTGGTCTTCTGCACTCCGACCTGTAGTGACCTAAAGAATTACAATTATAACATTTTGTTAGGATCGGGGACGCCCTTGGAGGACCGGGGTGTTTCCGGTTTCAGGAAGGGTGGCCTCTTACAACACACACAACACTTTTGGTGATAGTCCGGTTAGAGACTATAACCGTTCTCAGCACTTCGCAAACTGTCACAAACTCTTGAACTGGGTTCAAGGGCGGAAATGTATGTTTCAGTCTGAAGCAACGTATGCGACTTAGATGATGTTTAGAAGGAGTCGGTTTTAGAGATATGAGTGGACCGGTTTAAGGAGTAAGATTGATTTTGGTTAGGTTAAGTGAGTAAGCAACAAAATGAAGGAAAATGACACGAGACAAGATTTTTTATGGATGTTCGGAGCAAACCCTCCTACGTCACCCCTTCTTCTCAGGTTATGAGAAGGATCTCCACTAACTTTCAAAGTTAAAACAATTACTATGCCGTTCGAGCCCAACTCGCTACTCGCCGGTTACACCAACTCACTCTTGATGTAATACACAACACAAATACACACAGAAAGCTTCCGGTTTATAACACACCGGTTTTGGATCGTAAGATTTTATCTCTCTAAGATTTTTGTAACTTATCGCTTGCTTTTGTATATGTTCGTATTCCGCTCAGATGCAATTAATGAGGTCTCTTCATCTTCCTTTTATAGTAGATGAGATCCCAACGGTCACTTTCTTCTCTCACCGTGGGATTGGTTGATCCATCATCAAGCCGGTGCAGGAGGGTTACTTGCACGTTTCACCTTCCTCAACACTTGGCAAGCATTCAAGGATTCCTCAAGAAAATGTGACGTTGCCGGTTTGCAGATTCGGACACGTGTCAGGCATGCACCTTCCGGTTGTCAACATCGGATCAGTACATCATCATTGCTTTTCTCGCATGCTTCCGATCGGATCTTATCTTCTTTTATTCCTTCAAGACACGTCTATTTCGTCATCATACGTCATCTCTGCAGATTGTAGTGGCCGGTTTGTTTCGTACATAATATACTCCGGCTGGAATGTGAACTTTGTCTTTGCTGGCCGGTCTCTTAAGAGAGTAAAAACCGGTTTCTCTGATCTTGACTTGATCACTTGGAACTGATTTTCTTTGAAGTGTTTCAGCAATCGGTTCATGAGGCTCCAGCCGGTTTATACTGTTTAGTTTTTCTAGCCGGTTCCAAAAATTAACTTTACTTAATTTTTCTTATCAATTTCTCCCTTTTTGATTATTTAGAATAAATATTCAAAACATGTAATGTATGGCCGGTTTAAAAATTAACTTTCTTAATTTTTCTTATCAATTTCTCCCTTTTTGATTATTTAGAATAAAGTTCAAAACTTGTAATGTATGGCCGGTTTGAAAATTAACTTTCTTAATTTTTCTTATCAATTTCTCACTTTTTGATTATTTAGAATAAATATTCAAAACTTATAATGTATGGCCGGTTTGAAAAATCTGTTTTAGCAATATCTCCCATTTGAGTATTTTTAAGAAAATTTTCAAAAAACATGTGTTTGAGTTTTTCAAAAGATATGTAAATATTGATAAATCCAAAACATGATAAAACAACTGAGTTCTGAAACCAAGTAAAACATAAATTGTTCTTAAGGAAAGAGAAGTAAACTAAGGCTTGGATAGTCCCCCTTTTCAAGTTCTTTTTCCAGTCGCCTTAGTTTTTCCTCTTCCCTTGCCTTCCATTCCCTGGCTCTTCTTGCAGCGTCAATTTGCAATCCGGCCCACACACTTGAGATGCCGGGAGTTCTTTTGCCGAATCCAAAACCGGTACAGACTGGTTGTGGTGGTCGAGACGGTTGAGCAACAGTCGGTCTGGAGCTTGGAGTTGCGGTTGAACTTTCGTTGGCCCTCTTTTTACGCCGGTTGAGTTCGTCGATGTCCTCTTCTTCTTCTTCATCAAGAGGTTGTACGTTCATCCCGACTGTTTCGATCACTCTTTGACTGTTTTGTTCTGCTCGCTTCATCACCTCTGCAACCGCTTTCCTCTTGTTCTTGTTTCTTGTCTTCATAGCTTGCGAGGGTTGAGCCGATATGGGTTCATGAATAGCAGCTTGTTCTTCCTCATTACACTTCTGGGCAAGCTCATGATCTTTGTCTTTAAATTCCTTTCTTGACCGTTCCTTTTCCCTTTCTTCGTCTTTTAGTTTCTTTGCGGTTTCGGCGTCAGAATTGATTTGCTCTTGAGTTTTGCTTACTTGAAGTTTGGACAACTCCCTAATTTGAATAGCCATGGCCTGCAACATATCGACTAAGGGAGCGGTTGCGGTTTGAACGGATTCTGCGATCAAAGATTTGACGGAGGTTTGCACAGCTTCATCTATCATGGATCTGATCGAGGTTTGAAGGGTGTTGGCCATTTCGGTTTGAACGGACCCCCGGATGGTATTCGACAGGTTGGCTTCAGTCGTTGCAATCTTCTCGTCGGTTGCGGTGCTGTAGTTCCCAAGACACGACTCAAGTGTTTCGATCACCACCTTCTTTAACTGCTCAAATTCCGGAGCCTTATCATTTTGAGGAGGATCTCATCCCCGGTTTTCTGCTGTCCTGGAAGTCACCCCGGCAGCAAAGAAGGGTTTGCTTTGATATAAGTCGGCATTGATTAATTGGTGTCTGCAGTTGCTTCTCCATTGTGCATCGAGCCGGTAGGATTTTTAAGGATCTTTTCCCGTACTGGATGAAACCGTTCAGTCATTCTTACTTCAATCGGAGTTAACGCTGCTCCTTCTGCTTCCTTCAATGCGTCTTCTACTGCTTGTAACCGAGCGTATTCGAGAATTACCGCGGTTTTGCTGAATGCGGGTTGGATAAGGTTGGTGTTTGCCAGTTTGAGGGTCGTTTCTTCCAATTCTAAGAGTTTCTCCCAGTCTTTGTTACCGCTCATCTCTGGGATCATATCTGTCAGCTTTGTCTCACAACGAAGCTGCACCTATAGAAGGTATGGTGATATCAGATCATTGGCATCTCTATTCATGTCCCAAATGAGTCCATCAAACATTTCCTCCTCTTCTTCTGCGGAGAAAGTGACCTTGCCTTCGGTTATGATCTCGGGTTGGGAGTCGGTTTGCAGAACACATTTTCCCTTGTTAACCTGAACTAGCCCTTCAGGTAGGATTGTTCAAGCAGCTGGCCCATCTTGGGCCGATTGGGTCGTTGTATTATTTGGAGCAGACTTGTTTCCTGCGGAACCGGATGGTTCCTGTTCTTCAGTATTACCCTCCTGAGCCGGAGGGGTGATGTTCACGGTTTTGGCCGTTTCTTCGACCAGTTGAATTTCACTTTGATCGGGTATCTCACCCTGATCAGCTGACTTAAGACGACTTGACACATCGTCTTCGGTTTCCCTAGCAATATTTTGGACTACGTCCACAATGACTTCTGAGGTGTTTAAGCCTACGTCGGCTATTACCTCGTCGATCTTCTTGCTTGGTGATTTGGAGTTTTTAGAGTGAATACTTACCTCTGCTGCCTCCTTTAATGCTGACTCGGTTTCGTGGCTCCCCGAGGGTTCGGTTTGCCTTGGTGATTGAGAGTCAACAGAGATGGGGCGCACGGTGTTGATGAGAATGGGCTGGAAGACGTCTCCGGTTCTCTTCGGTGTTTTGTCCGAGGAAAGGGTTTTCTCGGAGTCAGCCGGTTTGCTGGAGCTCTTCTTTGCAGAAGACTTCTTTCTTCCCTTCTTCTCTTGTGAGGCTTCGGCTTGAACCTCCTTCCACTTCGGTTTTTCTTGCTTGGAACACTCTTCAGCCGGAGCGGAAGAACTGGTCCCTTTTGAAGACTTCGTTCTGGAAGACTTCGGCTGAACCGCTTTTTCGGTCTTCTCACTCATTGACTCGGAGTTGAGAATGTTGTTGGGTGGGAGCGGTTCACCTTCACCAAGTTCTATCTTAAGGAACTTGAGAATTTTGACGATCTACATTGCGAAGGCTTGAACTCGGCCATCCTTCTGTATCACCATTTCACAGAATTCTTCGAAGAAGACAGCTCCCCAATCTATCTTGTCACCGCGGACAATAGTCATCATCATCTTAAGTTTAAGTTTGGTCAGGTTATCGAAGTTACCTCCTCTACCCTGAATTGAACGAGAGATGATGTTCAGCAACCACCTGAACTTCGTTTCAGTTTGTTCTTCCGGCTTGAGTGAATCACCAGTTCCTGATCTTTAGATTATATCACCAACCGGACCGCATTAGACTCTGCATCGGTTAGGTCGGTCTTGAAGTCCAAGCCGGTGTTAGGCAAACCGAGGGCTTCAGAGAGCAGCTCCTCCGTGATAAGAACTTCTTTGTCGTTGACAGTGGCGGAGACTTTTCTCTTCGTCAAAGTCGTCGTCGCCAGAAACTCCATAACCGCCGTCGGATACACGACGAACGGACCAGACAAGAACGCTTCCAACCCTGAATCTCTTAGAGATTGAAGCACAGCCTTGTGTTTATCCCCAGCGTGTTCGTCGATGTCGTTGAAATCGACCTGCAACATCCATTGAAAGTGTGCTTTAACTAGATCCATGGTATATTTGTGAAGAAAAGATGAAGAACAGCGATGATCGGAAGTTAGAAAGCCTTTGAAGATTTGAGAGTTTTAGAGAGAGAAAGCGTATGTATCGAATGAACTGATTTGAACCGTCTTCTGAACGGTTGGAAGACGAACCGTCACTTGATAGTGTTTTGGCGCCAATTTCCCTACAAAAGTTACTGCAGTAACTTTCGGCGGTAAATGCGGAGAAAACAATGGGCGGTAAATTTTGTGCGGTAAAACCGTGGGCGGTAAGTTTTTCAAACTTTTCATTTTGCTTGAGATTCCGGTTTACTAGAAGCGTTGTTAACCGGAAGTTTCGTTTAACATGGAGTCTTATGTTTATTCAACTTGAAACCGGAAAGAGAGATATGGAAAGAAAAACGGGAGACTTTAAAATTAGAAACTTTTATAAATGAGTCTGAAATATGATGTTAAGCGGTTTTTGGTCGTACAGCAAAATGACCAAAAACCGGAAAGAAATACAAATAACTTAGTTTAGATCGACCCAATCCCCTTCCACCATTCTGTCAAACCACTTGGTCACGGTATTGTTGGGTGTACGTTCCTCAATCCTCGATATCCATCTATCTAGCATGGATAGAGATATAGTGTTGGCTGGTCCGACTGGAACACCGGGTCCAAGGTTGCGGCGCTGAGCCTTCAGAAATAGAGTGACTTGGGGAGCGAAACTGGTCCTTCCCCTTGAAGCGGTTATTAGCAGCTTCAAGTTGTTGAAGAGGTAGGTTGCCCAGTTGAGATGAGTTGCGGATGATGGCTATCATGATGTCAAAAGCCTCCTGGTTGTAGTTCTTGTTTGGCAATCGGCCCATGATAGACCGCTGAACTATGTCGTGAAAGAGTTGGTAGTGAGGAGCCAATCTTTCTTTCTTCTCGTGGTCTTTGACCGGTATGATGGAAGAGGAGAAGATATGGGTGAAGTCTTCCTTAGCCGGAAAGAATGGCGTTGGAAAGTCAGAGAAACCTTCGGTTGGAAGGTGGAAAAAGGCGGCAAATTGATCTTCGGTAAGCCGAAGAAATTGTCCGTCAATGATGGTCCGGATGCTACCATCGTCTAGAATATGCCCATTGTTGAAGAACTCGCATACTTCCTCTACGAGGATGGTGTTTGAGCCTTCAAGGAATCCCTGAAGCCCCGATTCTATGATCGGTTGGAAAATGTAGTCCTGATACCGACTGTCTTTTACATCTTCGAAGTTGACGATGAGAGTATTTCTCAGTTCAGCAGACATTTTTGAGGAAGAGTGAGAATGAGAAATCGACAGGAGTTCTTTTTGAATTCTCAGGCGTTTTAGAGAGAAGGATGAAGGAGGCGTGTTTTTGAAGATGCAGGATTGAGTCCCTTTTTATAGCTTGAGCGGTTGGATGCATTTAATGAGGATATTTTGAAAAATCAGACCGTTTATGTCTGGTCATAAATGTTTTGTAAATTTTCAAGAGGATAAGGGCATGTCTAGTCAAATCGGATCAATCATGCCTCTTGGAAAGTGGAGATTTCTGTTTTCAAGAGTGATTCGATTCAATTTGATACGGCGCATTAAATGTTTATCATTTATGATTTTAGACTTGAATGGAAGAAAATGATCTTTATTAATTCATGGTACAAAACTGGTAGTACAACAAAATTACCGGTTTTGGGAAAGGAAAAGAAAGATAGATAGGTTAAACATTTGATGACTCGGCCGCATGATTCTTCTTTGCCTTAACTGCTTCCCATCGGTCGATCAGCTCTTGCACTCTCTCCTTGGTGAGCACATGTTTTGGATGGAGAGTTACGAAGGTTCCGGAGTGGATGTCCAGACTGGCACAAAAACCGCTCAGCTGAGGAGCGTAGCCGGTTTTGTTTGAAATGAGCATCTTTTTCAGGTTGCTGAAGATGATCCAGGACCAATTAACCGGTGTCCCAACCGTAACAGCGATCATCATCTCGAAAATCCTTTGGGTGTAGTAATAGCTTTTCTTTTTGCCCAAGATGGACTTTCCCAGAATCTCACAAAGAAGCTTGTACTTGTGAGAGAGTTGGCTTTTAGCACCCCAGGGTCTAACCGGGATGTTAGAGTTGGAGAACCGATGACACATTTCTTCCATGGTCATCGGAGAGTAGGTTAAATCGGTTACCCCTTCAGTGGACAAACCGCAATATTCAGCGAAATCCGTCTCGCTGAATAGAAATGATTGACCGTAAACTTGTGCAACGATTATGTCTCGATGCACCTCCTTTGCGGTCTGGAAGAATTCTTCCACTACTAGAGAGTCGAGAATGAATCTGTTCTCGAGAAATCCTCTTAGCCCGTTTCTTTCAACGGCTAAGAACATTTCTCTAACCTCATGATCTTCGTATTGGTAGATTGAGTTGAAATCAGCCAATAGAATTTTCTTTGCTAGAGAGTTGGAGTTCATGTTCTTGAGAGAGTTTTGAACTAAGACAGTTTTTGTGAATAGTGATTTTGTGAAGATTTGTGAAGGTTTAAGGGTGGTTTATATAGCCAGGGGTTCGGCTAGATTAGTAGGTTAATCATGCTCGATGATGTCATCAATTAGTTAATAGGCTTTAACTTGTTGAAGTGTATAATGTTTATTTCCAAAGCAAAACTAATTATTACAAAGATATTCATGATGACAAAAAACTGTTGACAAGATGTAAGTCTCCCTCTCTTGATAATGGACACGTGTCGTCATCTCGATTGCGGTAGACTGTTTTTATTTATTACAGGCTTCATTTTTCAAGTTATGCATGAAAACTCAGTTAGTTATCCCAGATTAACCGGAAAAGTTCATTCCATTAAAACCAGAGAGCATTTGTACTAAGCGGTTTTCCATGACCGGTTTTAGTTGGATATTTTGTTCCGATTGTGAAGAAATGTTGAGTCACGTCAACATTTGTTCAACTTTGGATTGAGTATATCCACTTCAACCAGGTTATTTTAACCGTGTAGTAAGTATACACGTGATTTGACATCATGAAGTAATCAGGCATAACCGGAGACTTCCTCCCGGTTAGCATTCTTGAATTTTCAAGGGCCTATTTGAATATGGTTTGAGAAGCGAGAGCTCTCCCTGAACACATATCCCGGTTTTTTTTTTTAGTGTTACGTATGTAAGCAATATGCATGCATAATCATGATATATGTTGATTAACATTAGTGATTCCCAGAATATTTCTAAAGTGAGAAAACTTAGCTTCCTGTAGCGGTTTTGTGAAAATGTCCGCTACTTGTTGCTCGGTCGAGACGTATTTCAACCGGATGTGTTTCTCCTAAACGTGCTCTCGTATGAAATGGTGTCTTATATCAATATGTTTTGTTCTTGAGTGCAGCACCGGATTTTATGTAATCGCTATTGCGCTGGTGTTGTCACAGAATATTGGAGATTCCTTGGCTTTTATGCCGAAGTCCCTTAGTTGTTGGATCCAGAGGAGTTGTGCACAATAGCTTCCGGCTGCTATGTACTCTGCCTCTGCGGTTGATGTTGCAACTGAGGTCTGTTTCTTGCTGCTCCAGGAACTAACCAGTCACCTAGGAACTGGAAGGTTCTACTTGTACTCTTTCTATCGATCTTGCATCCTGCGTAATCAGCGTTTGAGTAGCTTATGAGATTGAAACTTGAGTCTTTCGGATACCAAAGTCCCACTTCTTGAGTTCCCTTCAAATATTTTAAAATTCTTTTGGCCGCAGTATAATGTGATTGCTTTGGATTGGCTTGGAATCTTCCGCATACCCCAACCGCAAACAAAATGTCAGGTCGGCTGGCTGTTAGATAAAGCAATGATTCAATCATTCCTCGATATGCTGTGATGTCAACGGCTTGACCATCCTCATCTTTGTCTAGTTTTACGGAAGGACTCATTGGCGTAGCCGCTTCAGCGCATGTATCCATTCCAAATTTCTTCAATAGTTCTGTTGTATACTTTGGTTGTCTTATGAAGGTTCCGGCTTCAATCTGCTTAACCTGAAGTCCTAGGAAGAAACTCAGTTCTCCCATCATACTCATTTGAAATCTGTCAGTTATCATCTTTGAAAACTTATCACATAACTTTAGATCGGTTGATCCGAAAATAATATCATCGACATAAATTTGAATGAGTAATATTTGTTCATTTCTCTCAAATTTGAAAAGGGTTTTGTCAACTGAACCTATTGTGAACTTGTGATCAAATAAGAATTGTGTTAATGTATCGTACCAAGCTCTTGGAGCTTGTTTCAAACCGTAAAGGGCTTTGTTTAGCCGGTAAACATGATTTTCGTGTTCTGGATTTTTGAAACCTGGAGGTTGATTAACATATACCTCTTCATTTACTTTACCATTTAGAAAAGCACTTTTAACATCCATTTGAAAAACTTTGAAATTTTTTAAAAGCTGCATATGCTAAAAATATTCTAATGGCCTCAAGTCTAGCTACAGGGGCAAATGATTCTTCAAAATCAACGCCTTCTTCCTGTTTATAGCCTTGAGCCACTAACCGGGCTTTGTTCCTCGTAACTAAACCGTTTTCATTGAGTTTATTTCTGAATACCCATCGTATTCCTATAACCGATTTATTTTTCGGTCTAGGGACTAGGTACCAGACTTTATTTCTCTCAAACTCGTTTAATTCCTCTTGCATTGCTAGTATCCAATCGGGATCTGACAATGCTTCATCCACCTTTTTCGGCTCAATTTGTGATATGAAAGCTGAGTTTTCATAGTGTTCCAAATTTTGTTGCCTAGTTCGGACGGGTGAGGATATGTTACCTATTACTAGTTCAAGAGGATGATTTTAGTTCCTTTTGAGGTTTATCCGAGACGTGTCTATCAAGCTTTCGGTTGGCTGATCAAGGTTAGACTGATCGGTAGGTTGAACAAAGTCAGACTGACCGATTTCTTCAGTAGAAACTGAAGAGTCAACTTTCTGCGGTAAGGCAGCTTGAACAGGCTGAGGTTCAGCATTAACCGCTTGGTCATTGACAAATCGTCTAAAAACCGGAACCTCGTCTACATCATCAGAATAGATATTGAAGTTTTCCATTCTGTTGTGAAGGTCGAAGGGTAATGCAGTGTTTCGTTCAACCGATTCATCGAAAACGACGTGGGCGGTTTCTTCAACTGTTAAAGTCCTAGTATTGTATATCCTGTAGGTTTTACTTACAGCTGAATATCCCAACATTATTCCCTCATCGGATTTAGCATCAAAAGCGGTCAAGTAATTCTTGCCGTTATTATGAACAAAACATTTCCTACCAAAGATTCGAAAATACCGTATGCTTGGAATTCGATCATAGTATATTTCAAAAGGGGTTTTGGAAAAGCGTTTAGTTACTAAAGATCTGTTTTGTGTATAGCATGCGGTGTTGATAGCTTCAGCCCAAAACTTTTGAGCAATACCCGAATCAGCTATCATTGACCTTGCGGCTTCCTTGAGAGTTCGATTTCTTCTCTCAGCCAGGCCGTTTTGTTGAGAAGTTCTGGCACTAGACAACTCGTGTCTAATACCGGAATCATCAAGAAAAGTTGTTAAATTGCTGTTTATGAACTCAGTCCTCTATCACTTCTGATTTTGTTTACTCGAATAGATTTTTCATTTTGTATTCTTAAAATCAGTTTGATCAGTGTTGGAGTTGCTTGATTTTTAGAAGCTAGAAATGTTACCCAATTAAATTTAGAATAGTCATCGATAACTACCATAGTATAATGCATGCCTCCTAAACTAGTTACTTTAACCGGGCCAAACAAATCCATATGCAAAATTTCTAAACACCGTTCAGATTGATAGTTTCCTTTACTTTTAAAAGATGACTTTATTTGTTTTCCCATTTGACACGCAGCACATACTTTGTCTTTTGAAAACTTAACACTTGGAAAATCGTGAACTAGTTCTTTGGAACATATGAAGTTAATTGTTTTAAAATTCAAGTGGTTTAGCCGTTTATGCCAAAGCCAGTTTGGATCATTTCCGGCTATCATGCACACAAGTTTTTCAAAATCGGTTTTCCAATTAACTTTGTAAATATTTCCCATTCGGTTACCGGTTAAAAGGATATCATTTTCTTGATTCTTAACTAAACATGCGTTTTTATGAAATTCAACTTTCTAACCCACATCACACATTTGACTTATACTCAACAAATTAAAACGCAGTTCTTCTACCAGTAATACATTATTTATGGATAGGTTACCATGGACAATCTTACCCTTGCCCACGGTTTTACCTTTCGAGTTGTCACCGAAAGTTATGATTGCTCCGGTTTCATACTTGATGTCGGTTAGTAGCTCTTCGTTGCTGGTCATATGTCTTGAACATCCGTTGTCCAGATACCATTCCGAATTCTTTAGCCGGTTGCTTCTCCTAACCTGCAAAAGAAAATTATTTACAGCTTTTTGGTACCCACATTCAGTTGGGTCCATGGTTGATTAGTCCCTTTGGGATCCAGACTTGAATGAGTCGGATCACTTTCCCGGTATCTGTTCTTATAATATTTGGCAAAACTTTTTGACTGTTGCTTAAGAATGCCTTATGTTGTGATGAGTTTCTTTGAGATCGAGATTTGTTTGTTTTGTTTTGTTTCCGGTTGGCTTTCCTTCTCTCAGGATGAAGCCAGTTTTCCGATTCAGTCAAACTTACATATTTAAGTTCTTCTTCCGGTTTTAAGTCATTTTCGGTTGTTGAACTCTTGACAAATCTTATGAATGGAAGATTGTCTTTCGTGAGTTTCATCCCATTAGGTTATTTTGATTCATTTTGTTTGTTTGGTTCGTAACCGATACCAAATCTACATTTAGGGTGTCTTTTACAATTACACATTTGTTTAACGGCTTGACGAGATCTCTCCCACGCAGCCGTAACATACAGTGCTCGTTCATCGGTTTCAGTTACCGGTTGAACTGTCTTCTCATTATCTGAGAATAGTTCATCAGGTTCATACATTGCGGTTTCACATGTTTTAACAGTGGTACTATTTGACTCTACAGTTTTAGATTCTACCGGAGTCGGTATGTATGCAGATATGTTTCTGAACTCAGTAACCATTTCGTTGAGTGCAGAAATCAAATCTTCTTTAGTAAACTTGTCAGAATAGAAATCAAATACCTCTTCGTCGTTTGCCATGAACCAAGTTACTCTTTCTTCATTGTGTTCGTTGTCGTAGTACGCCCACTCGCTTCCACCGTCGGATGCGATGAGTGCTTTCTGAATCTCCTTCCTTTCGTCGGCATGCTGATCATCGTTTCTCGGTAGTCGTTCCGTTGGTTATCATTTCTCCGGTAGTTGTTGCCTTGGTAGTTGTTACCCTGGTACCGGTTGCCTTGATAGTTGTTGCCTTGATAGTTTCCTTCCGGTTTTCTGTCGTCTCTCCTTGGTTTTCTACATTCTGACCTGAAATGTCCAAAACCGTCACAGTTATAGCATCTTTTATTTTATTTATCTACATAATTATAATTAAAATCGTTGTTAGATGGTGGCTGGCTCTTCTTCATTAATCTCCCAAATTTCTGAGCTAGCATCGCCATCACATCTTCACTGATCTGATCAGCGCTTTTGACTGGAGCCGGAACGGTTGATACTTGGACCGCCGGTTCCACCGATGTAACCAAAGCTCTGGTTGCGGTTGATGTGTATGCTTCATCTTCGATCCGAGACTTAATCTCGAACTCGTAGGCTTTTAGATCCTCAAACACATCATGCAACTTCTTTTGCCCGAGGGTGCTTGATTCCCTCATCACCATGGTCTTGATATCCCAAGTGCTCGGCAGTGATCTTAGGGCTTTGATGATTACTTCTCGGTTGTCATACTTCTTTCCAAGTGTTTGAAGTTCGTTGACCACACTGGTGAACCGGTTACTAAATTCCTTCATGTTTTCCCCCGGTTTCATCCTGATGTTTTCATATTTCTGTGTAGCCACCAAGATTTTGTTCTCCTTTGTTCTTTCGTTTCCCTCATGGATCTGAATGATCGTTTCTCAGGCTTCCTTTGTATTATCGCAGTCTGATATTTTTTTCAAGGTGTTATCATCTATAGCCTTATAGATGTGCCTCATGCAATGGTTGTCCAGGTTACTCCGTCTTCGATCTTCATTTGTCCATTGGTCTAACTCCTTGTTGATCTTGATCGGTCCCTCTTTCAGGACTCGACTCATCTCATCATCTAACGTGATCAGATGTAAATACATTTGTTTCTTCCAACTGCTAAACGCTTCACTGTTTAGCATTGGTGGCTTGTCGCTGTGGGTCATGCTTCCCATCTTCTTCGGTTGCTTGAGTGCTAAGAACCTCGCTCTGATACCACTTGTTAGGATCGGGGACGCCCTCAGAGGATAGGGGTGTTTCCGGTTTCAGGAAGGGTGGCCTCTTACAACACACACAACACTTTTGGTGATAGTCCGGTTAGAGACTATAACCGTTCTCAGCACTTTGCAAACTGTCACAGACTCTTGAACCGGGTTCAAGGGCGGAAATGTCTGTTTCAGTCTGAAGCAACGTATGCGACTTAGATGATGTTTAGAAGAAGTCGGTTTTAGAGATATGAGTGGACCGGTTTACGGAGTAAGATTGATTTTGGTTAGGTTAAGTGAGTAAGCAACAAAATTAAGGAAAATGACACGAGACAAGATTTTTTATGGATGTTCGGAGCAAACCCTCCTACGTCACCCCTTCTTCTCAGGTTATGAGAAGGATCTCCACTAACTTTCAAAGTTACAACAATTACTATGCCGGTCGAGCCCAACTCGCTACTCGCCGGTTACACCAACTCACTCTTGATGTAATACAATAACACAACACAAATACACACAGAAAGCTTCCGGTTTATAACACACCGGTTTTGGATTGTAAGATTTTATCTCTCTAAGATTTTTGTAACTTATCGCTTGCTTTCGTATATGTTCGTATTCCGCTCAGATGCAATTAATGAGGTCGCTTCATCTTCCTTTTATAGTAGATGAGATCCCAACGATCACTTTCTTCTCTCACCGTGAGATTGGTTGATCCATCATCACGCCGGTGCAGGAGGGTTACTTGCACATTTCACCTTCCTCAACACTTGGCAAACATGCAAGGATTCCTCAGGAAAATGTGACGTTGCCGGTTTGCAGATTCGGACACGTGTCAGGCATGCACCTTCCGGTTGTCAACATCGGATCAGTAAATCATCATAGCTTTCCTCGAATGCTTCCGATCGGATCTTATCTTCTTTTATTCCTTCAAGACACGTCTATTTCGTCATCATACGTCATCTCTGCAGATTGTAGTGACTTGATCACTTGGAACTGATTTTCTTTGAAGTGTTTCAGCAACCGGTTCATGAGGCTCCAGCCGGTTCATACGATTTGATCTGCTCCTGCACATAGAAGTTAACAATTGTTTAGTTTTTCTAGCCTGTTCCAAAAATTAACTTTACTTAATTTTTCTTATCACATTTAACGTTAGACTTATCACCATAGTTGTAGTTTAAGTTGTTCGATGGTTGACTCTTCTTTATAAATCTTTCAAATTTTCTTTTAAGCATGGCCATCGCATCCTCGGAAAATTGTTCAGCGGCTTTAACTAGTGCTAGAACGGTTGGCTCCACGTATGTCACCAAGGTTTTGGTTGCGGTTGACGTTGAAGCTTCATCTTCGATCTGAGATCTCATCTCGAACTCGTATGCCTTCAAGTCTTCAAACACATCATGCAGTTTCATTGTTGTATGTCCCAAGAACATGGAAGAGACCTTAGTGCTTTGACGATAGTCTCCTTGTTGTCATACTTCTTTCCAAGGGTAGACAACTCATTCACCACATTTGTGAACTGATCACTAAACTCCTTCATGGTTTCCCCAGTTTTATTTTAATGTTCTCTAACTTCTTAGTTGCCACCAGTATCTTGTTTTCTTTTGTTCTTTCATTTCCCTCATGAAGCTGAATCACCGTTTCCTAGGCTTCCTTTGTATTCTTGCAGTCTCTGACTTTACCGAAAGTGTTTCTGTCCAGAGATTTGAAAATATGTCTCATTCAATGGTTGTCTAGGTTGTTCATTCTCCTATCTTCGACTGACCATTAGCCCTTCTCTTTCTCAATCTTTATCGGACCTTCTTTAAGAATGGTCATCATCTCATCGTCCATAGTAATCAGATGTAGATACATTTGAACCTTCCAATCAGCAAACGCCTCACTTTCTAGCATCGGGGGCTTATCATTGTGAG
>NW_025919729.1:0-29507 GCF_907164915.1 Impatiens glandulifera | reverse complement strand
AGTTCCTTATTCTAATATAATAGGGAGTTTGATGTACATTATGATCTATACAAGACCATATATAGTATAAACAGTGAGTGTTGTGAGAATACTTATGGTACATCAAGGGAATGAGAACTAATAAACTATGAAGAGGAAATTCTTGTATCTCCAGAGAACATCTAATGTTAGTCTCATATATGGAGGTGATACATAGTGTATGATTAGTAGTTATTTATATTATAATTATTCTAGAGATGTTGATAATAGAATATCTATGATTGGTTCTGTATTTACTCTTGGGGGCTCGGTTGTTAGTTGGAAAACGACTCTACAACCTACTAAGACTTTGTCTCAAACGGAAGTATAGTACATGGTCTAAACAGAAGGTACTAAAGAGGGAATATGGCTTAGAGGACTAATTAGTAATCTAGGCCACCGTTAAGATCAAACAAATATCTTATATGATAGTCGAAGTGATATGTGCTTAGTCAAGGATTATGTTCATCGTAAATGGACTAAGCATATTAACGTGAGGTATCATTTTTAAGAACTTAGAAGAGGATAATGGTGAAAAAGATAGGAACTCTTGACAATCATACTGATATGTTCACCCAGCCGGGTCCTCATAGCATGTTCAACATTGTTTGGAATTTTTTAACGTTAGAAACCTATAAGTTTCTCTAGGGAAAGAGAGAGATAGAGAATATGGAACATCAAGGCATTGACTAATGTACTTAAGCCATCTATGGCATTAATTAATGCACACAGGGTCATCTCTATCGTATCTAGGCCACTTCTGGCATCGAATAATAAATCTGATCCATCATTGGCATTAACTAATGTATGTGGATCACCTCTAGCATTGATTAATGCGTCTGTGTCACCTCTAGAATTAACTAATGCATCTATTCCACCTTTAACATTGACTAATGCATCTAGGTCATCTCTAGCATTCACAAATGTATATGAACAACCTCTGACATTGAGTAATGTATATGTGTCAAGTCTACTATTTTTTAATATATCTGGGACACCTTTTGCATTGAATATTATATTTGGCCCACCTCTTGCATTTACTAATGCATCTAGTGTTGGTTTTGATTATCGTATCTTCTAAAAACAATTACGAAGAAAGGAAATGTTGAAACAACTATGAAGGACATTAATATTTGTTTAAGAGGAAGTCTTAAGTGTTGTATATCAATATTTACAAACAACCCTTATAAAGGAGTAAATTAGCCTAAAACCCTTAAAATTATTATACAAACAAGCCCAAGCCCATTAATAATTTAATAAGTTTAATTGCAAAAAAGACAATAAAGACCTATAACTTTCAATTTATTGACAATCAATTCTTAGACCTACAATCTTCCTAGTAAGATTAATTTGGTTCGAGATTTTTCACGCCGACAACTCTCGCATCTCCGCAAATTTGACTCTTGCTAGCGCCTTAGTGTGAATGTTCACACGCTGCTCTATAGTGCTTATGAACTCTACAACGATCTTTTATTTCTTGACACATTCACGAATGAAATGAATCTGAGTGTCGATGTGTTTACTGCGTCTATGAAACACCGGGTTCTTCATTAATTCTATTGCGGACTTGTTGTCGACATAAAAGGTTACTAGCTTCGGCTCGCATCCGAGCACCTCGCTTAACAAATTTCTTAGCCAAAGTCATTGACATGAATCTGTAGTAGATGACATAAACTCCTCCTTACATGAAGATAAAAAAAATTTCGTTGCTTCTGAGATTGCCAAGTTATCAAATTCCCATTAAGATAAAACATCATCCCTCTAGTACTTTTTCTATCGTCTATGTCACCGACCAGATCGTTGTTAGTAAAACCAACGAGTTCTTCAACTTCTCATTATCTTATTAACTATATCCCATAACTCGTTGTTCCCTTCATATAATGAAGAATGTGTTTTAATTCCTATTAATGTAGAGTGGTAAAATGCTCTATGTATCGACTCACTATGCCAACTACATATGAGATATCAGCTCTAGTGTGCATCAAATACCTAAGACACCCGATGATACACCTATACTCCTTCAGATCCACTACACTTCCTACAACATCCTTTATGAGTTGCAATTTTTCTTCCATCGTATACTTGCTCAAGTTGAAATCCTCCATTGTAAACTGTTTCAACACCTTATTCGCATAAGTTGTCTTCTTCACCTTGATGTTATTTTTTTTCTGGTCCATCTCGATACCAAGGTAGTACGAGAGTAGCCCGATATCACTTATCTTGAACTCCTTCATCATTTGATTTTTGAACTCCTTAATGCCCTTTATGCTTGATCCTATCACGATCAAGTCATCGACATGCATTAGCCGGGCTTCATACATCTCCCTCAACATTCCATAATATTGTAAGAAAGAAAGTTCCCCATTCTTTTTAAGGCAAGATAGAGACATATATGCCAATAATGAGTAATTGTTATCCATGATTTATCATGTACAAAACCTTCTCTTGAGAACATTTTACGAAGCCGAGACTCATCATTCTCTTATTGAGATAAGTGTTCCAAGTCCTTGGTGCTTGACGTAGTCCATTGAGAGACTTGTATAACTTGTACACATTTTGCTATTTATTTTGATGATGAAGCCTTCAAGTTAAGAGACGTCGACTTCTTCTTCAATGTCACCATTGAGAAATACAAATTTGACATACAAGTGGTGGATCTCCCATCCATGGTGAACTGCGATGGCAAGAATTAGTCTAACCGTGTCAAGTTTCATCACATATGCAAAGATCTCCTCAAAGTCAACGCCTTGCTTCAGCACATATTCTTTCGTTACCAATCTCACTTTGTGCTTGAAAATGTTGCATTCGATGTCTCTTTTCATCTTGAAAACCTACATTAACCCGGTGGTCTTGTGACCGGGTGGTAAGTCGGTGAACTCCATGTCTTGTTCTTTCTGATGAACTCGAACTCTTTCTTCATGGCCTAATAGACATCTCTTAGAATTCCAAATTCCTTTGAATTTTGTACGAGTTTGTTGTTTTCGTTGCATCGCACCCACTTCTTCTCCTCCTAAAACACAATATTTCTACTCACACGGATTTTCTCGCAAGTTGGATCATGAAACCTGTGCGTCTTGCTTTTGCCTTTGAACTTCATATTTCCGATGCTTTTCTCGTCAAGCTCATTAAGCTTCTTTCGATGGCCCGTTATATGGTTGTTTTCTTCATTTTTAAGATACCACACATCGATGTAATTACACTCATCTCCACATGCGAGGAGTTTCTTCATGACTTACTCTTCATTGAGCAACACCACATATGGTTCCTTCTTGGACGGTTCTTGCACAAACTATTCAAGGTGTGTCTTCTCGTCTCCTGTAAAAACATTGTCAATACCTCAACAAATGTTAATGATGGTTGCTCGTCATAGAAGCTAGTGAGGTTTGCCTCATCGTCTTTGGGAAAAGCACTCGTCATTACCTCGACATACATTAATGTTGGCTTCTCGTCATAGAAGTTAGTAAGGTTGGCCTCATTGTCAGGCATTTTCTTAGTGAACATACTTTCACAAGAGAAACACTTCACTATGCTCTTTTCTTTACGGGTCTTGATGTCTTCTTATCGTGGTGAGATATCTACATGATCTCACCCTTGACCTTACCCTTTACCACGACTTCAGTTATCTCAACTGTTACCGATGCGACTAGAAAATCAAGAAGAAAAATTATCTTCTCCATTTTTCTTCATTCATGACATCCATTCATCACGCGTGAGCAATAGATGCTTATTCTTTTGGTCTCCATAGCCGCAAAGTCTCTCCTCATGGACTTTGAGACAACCGGCGATCTCCTCAACAGTCATATTGTTGAGATCACAAAATATCTCGATCGTTGTAATGATCTACATGTATGTTTGTGATACGATTCTAAGGAACTTATTGACGAAGTAAATCTCCTCTACCTTCTCTCCCAACGAGAGAACACTAGTCATGATGGATGTCAATTTCATGAAGAAACCATCAACTGATTCTACGTTCTTCATGCAAATCTCCTTGAAGTATGTCTTCAAGGTTTTCACTTTTGCCTACTTGATTCTCTCCACTCCAACATGCATTTTCTTTAACGTCTCCCACGCTAACTTGGTTGAATCATTCTCGGCCACCATGAAAAGGACGTCCTCAAGGAGCGTTGTATAGATGGCGGTGAGTGTCATTCTATCATTGTGTTTTTCAACCTCGTTAAGCATCACAACTTCTTACACTCCTTGTGCTTGTAAGTTTACCTGCATCTTTAACGCCCACAGCGAGTAGTTACTCTTCGTGAGTAACAAATAAGAGAGCGTCACGTTCCATTCTCTTCAGATCTTCATTATCGTCGCATCTGTAGTTGATCTTGCCGATGATATGGTTTTTAGATAGGCTCTGATACCAAATATTGTTTATGATTATCAGATCTTCTAAGAATAATTATGAAGAGAGAAAACGTTGGAACAACTGAGAAGAAAAATAATATTTGTTGAAGAGGAAAAGTCTTAAGAGTTTTAAGTGTTGTATATCAACTTTTACAAACAATCCTTATAAAGGAGTAAATTAGCCCCCAAACCTAAGTAAACATTCCGCACTTGATTCTGTTTCAATTGTTTACAAGGGTTTGCGTAGAATAGAAAGTGAATTAAATCCCTAACAAGATTTCTTTCAAACCGTTTTTCATAAGCCTTCATCAATCGCCAAACCCCTATCTCTATTGATTAAGCTGATTCTTTCAATTGGTATTAGAGCTCTGTTTCTATTCTCAAAGTCTTTCCTGAAAAATGACAACCATAACCAAAGATGCCAATGCAACAACTATTCCAACTTTCTCTCAAGAAAACTGCATCGTATGTAAGAAGAGAGTTCGTGCTCATCTCTCTTCTCTTCATGACGATATGTGGAGTGTTATCACAGAGGGTCCTATCAAGATTGATAAGGAAAAAGCTGACTGGACCAGTGAAGAAAAGAGACAGAACAACCTCAACAACATGGCTCTTGATGTTCTGTACAGATCTCTCGATGACAGCATGTTCAACTACATTATCGAGTGTGATACTGCTAAAGAGGTCTGGGACAGACTCACCCAATTGTGTGAACGAGTTCAAGATTATGGATGCCACTCAACAGTTTGACAGTTACAAGATGCGTCCTGGTGAAACAATGAACGAGTTCGACACCAAATTCAGCAAGATTGTCTCCTCCTCATCCATCCTAGGCAAAACCTACAACAACAGAGAACTTACTATTAAGGTCATGCGTGCTCTTCCAAGGGAATGGGACATAAAGACGATGGCAATGAGGGAATCCAAAGACCTCAACAAGATCTCTCACTTCGATCTGTTTGCTGATCTCAAGGCCTATGAGTTCGAGCTGAACTGTAGGATTGAATAAGATCAATCCACATCCATTATCATTTCCAAAGCCTTGGTGACTGCTGAAGAGCCACCTGTAGCTTCTGATGTGAAGATGGCGGAACAACAACTGAGCAGCGACGCCATGTCTCTCTTCGTGAAGAAGTTTGGCGACTTCATGAAAAAGAGAAACCCTAACTCAAGCTCTTCAAATTCTAATGATAATAAGAAATCAAAAGCTAATGTTAGGTATTTTAACTGTGGTATTCTAGGTCATTATCAATCGGAATGCCGTAAGCCAAAACGTGAGGATGCAAAGGATGATGGAAAAGAGCTGAAGGCTCTTATTTCAGGTGACGGGAAGAACCGAAGAAGCATCCGTGATTCTTACTTCTCATCAAGTGATAGTGATGACGAAGAAGTGGTCTGCATCATGGAAAGAGAAGATGAAGAACAGAATCAGAAAACTGAGGTATTTGACTTCTCTTCTGAAAAATTTTCAAGGGAACAATTGGTAGCTACACTAAATGACATGGTCATTGAGTACAGAAAGCTAGAAGAATCCATAAATGAAATTAAATCTTCACATGTTGTATCTCAACCAATTTTACCTCAAACTTTTGAATCAAATGTTTTTGAAAACAAAGTTAAAGAACAGATTCAAACAGATTCAGATGAAAACAAGAGGTTAAACTATGTTGTCAGTGCATGGACAAGGTCTGGAGAAGCTGTTAAAAATCAGATCAGCATGTTAAGACCTGTTGGATCTAGATCCGGTCTAGGATTTGATGGCAATGACCCTAACCTGTCCTGCAAAACGTCAAACTCAGAAATGACAAGCTTAAGCCAATAAGCTTTGTTAAAGGGTGTATGACTGATAGTGAATCTGATCCCATTCACGATGAAGTAGCTGTTAAGAATAAAATTACTTATGTTCCTCCGACTGTTAGCTGGCCGAAGAATAAATTAGAAGTAGCTAGCAAGTCTGGAAATCTAAAACCTGACTCAAAGTCAAGGAGTTTTAAAAGAAAGTCTTCTTCAAAAGTTAAGGGATCATTGGCTAGCAGAAAGTCGTCTGCTAAGTTAAAATCATACGCATTAATTACAACGCAACATGGGAAATCCATTAGAATATGTCAAATATGGATTCCTAAGGGACTAATTGATCGAGGAACCAATTGAATATGGGTACCAAGTTTGTAAATAGTTTGTTATGTAGGTGATGCAAGAGCAACAGGAAGGAAGCATGAAGAATACTCTTTTGAGTATGCAGTTCAGAGGATCAATAATGGCTACTGCCATTTCAGAAGAATAAATATTTTTATGTGTTTTTGTAGTAAAATTCTTTTGGATCTAAGGATCTCAAAACATTTAGTTATTTATTTTTGTAATTGTACCAAATGAGAGGGAAAAATTACTCTGAAAGTAAAGATACTCTCAAGATGAATGACCTTAATCGGTCTGTTAGACAAGGGTGTCTAAAGGAAATGGTCTGTACTTAGACGTATTTTTGCTCACTATAGTAGAAGGACACCAACGATCAGATATTCTTTTTGGACACGTGACATGTGTTCGTTGGTAGGTCGCCCATAGTACTAGAGTACAACAAACATTGAGCAATTGGATCGTGGCCGTACCGAACTGATAGTGTGCCGAATATCCTCTGATATTGTCTTGTACTATACATATAGTTGGAAGAATATTTGAGTACATGATGTTCATTCATTTGATATAATTATCTGGTTTATCAGACTGCACAGAAGTGAGTTGAGTAGGAGTAGTAGACAACTAGTTGATCGTGGTTAGACATATGCTTTCTTTAGATGGCTGCTAAAGCAAGACATTAAACGTGCTTCTAAAGTGTAAAGGAGTTAGACGTCCTCGTCTAACTACGCATCTTTTTAAACCGTGTCTAAAGAAGTTAGATGTCCTCATCTATCTACGCATCCCTTTAGACCTCGTCTAAAGGAGTTAGACATCCTCGTCTAACTACACATCCCTTTAGACCTCGTCTAAAGGAGTTAGACGTCCTCATCTAACCACGCTTCACTTTAGACCTCGTCTAAATGAGTTAGATGACCTCGTCTAACTACGCTTCCCTTTAGACCTCATCTAAAGAAGTAGACGACCTTGTCTAACTACTCTTCCCTTTAAACTCCATCTAAAGGGGTTAGACGTCCTCGTCTAACTATTTTTCTCTTTAGATCTCATCTAAAGGAGTTATACTACCACCACATCTAACTGCGTTTATCTTTAGACCTCGTCTAAAGGAGTTAGACTACCACTTGAAATTATGTTTCCCTTTAGACCTCATCTAAAGGAGTTAGACTATCACGTCTAACTACATATGACATCTAAGATAGTCTGCTTTAGACCACGTATAAAGTAGCATAGTCTAAAATATGTACATGCACAAAACAAATAGACAACTTAGCTTTATTCACAACTAAGTTTTAAAAATATCTTCAAAATAAAGTCAACATAAAATAATCTTATTCTCTAATTCATTTTAGTCAAAATAATTTAACCCCACAATTTTCCCTTTTTTATGATGTTAACACTTAGTTAGAAGATTAGGAAAATAAACACAATTGACAGACAACAAAAGTTCATATATATATTTGCAAAAGATCTGGGGAAGATAAACAACATAATAGAGATTGCCCAAAAGCTACAAAAAGTTGGATCTTTTCCTATTCCTTTATACCCTTTATTCCCCCTGGGCCTTAGGCCACTTCTTTTTCCCCCTTTTAACATCATCGGGAGCGATAGAGTCTTAATATTCTCTTTGAGCTCTTAAGAGCGCCCGATTTCTTCTTTTTAGCTTTAGTCTTCTTACCCTAAGAACATAGTCAAGAACTCTTTGGTTCTTCATGACTTTAGAGGGTTTTAAGTGGACACCATTTCCAATATCTATGAGGAGACAATAGAGGAGCATGCTGAGAGGAGAAGCATACCTAGATGATTTCTTTGAAGAAGAGATCATCTTTGCCAAAATGTTGAATAAAATCTTCGACTAGTTGATGGCTACTCCCATAGTAATAGCCACCATCATTTAAAATACGTTGTTGCAGTAGATATAGGAGGATCCCTTAGCCAGAAGAGACTTGAAGATGAACAGGGCGAACTCAACTTTTAGGCATAAGCTCTTCCCGTTTGTGTCAATGGGCATGAGATGCCCTTCGAAAGAGTTGTCTAAAGAGATGAGTTTCATCTCAGAATAATTTCATTAGAGGAGGAAGGGAACTCAGATATCCCTCCGATGGAAGCTTGAAGAAAAGGGCGAATGTTTCCTCACTGAAACATTTACTTTTACCGTGGATTTTTGCACGGATGAACTTATTGTTGAAGAATCCTGCAATCTCAAAGAATTCATGAACCACCTGTTCGTGAAAAATATAGTGAACGCCCAAAAACATTTTTAGCCCAGAAGTTTCAAAAGATTTGAACATAGTGACCATTTCTGGAATCACTAGAGAAGAGACAAATACAAAGTCTATTTGAAGAGATTTTTTTGTGAGAGAGTTCATTTCGATTTAGTGTTTAAGAACATGGGATTTAGACTACTAAGAGATATAAGAAAATTTCTTAGAGAGAGAAGGCAAAGATTCAAAATCATAAGAGGGATATTAAATCTCTTCGAATATGAACGTTACATTTATAGAGAGAGACTGACTCGTGACTATTAAAGTCATTGAGTAGATAAACCATCAAAAATGTAGAAACCTATTCCCAAGAGACTCATCATTTAAAAATGCAACATTTAAAGATGATCATAAAAGTTTATCATTAATGCAAATGCGTGAAATAGAGGGACATCAAAAATTTTAGTCATATTTTTAACATTGAGAGACATGTGTCTTCAAGTTATTAGATAAATGACTGTTCAATTTTTGGCGGGAAGTGTACTTAGACAGCTCATATAACGGTGGACAGCTATCCCACTCGTCTGAAAATGAGAAGTATAAAGATATACGTAGTTAGACGTATAACGTTTTATATGCATTCTTTGCATCTAAGTTGGGTAGATGTCTTTTTAGACGTGGGCTTGTAGCTACGCTCGTCTCATAGACGTCTAACTGATATCTTCCTAATACATAGATTTCTAGCCAACCTAAAAGTGCAAGTTGTTTAAACAAGTATACGTTTAACTAGGTATTTTCTTTAGACGACTGATCTATTAAACCGATTGAGACCTCCGTCTACACACGTCTGTCTATTTAATTTTCAAAAACAAATTCCCCCTCAATTTGTGCATGATTATTTCAAATAAATTAGTCAAGATATACAAGTCCTAAAATATTTCTAAAGTGAGAAAACATAGTCTCGGGTAGTGGCTTTGTGAACACGTCTGCCACTTGTTGATCTGTTGGGACATATTTAAGGCGAATATGCTTTTGATTGACATGCTCTCGGATGAAATAATGTCTTATTTCAATATTCTTTGTCCAAGAGTGCAACACTGGGTTGTAGGTTATTGCAATTACACTTGTGTTGTCATAGAAAGTTGGAGACTCCTCTATCTCAATTCCATAATCCCTCAGCTGTTTTTGAACCCACAAAAGTTGATAGCAGCAACTCCCTAATGCAAGATATTCGGCTTCAGCTGTAGACGTGGAAACAGACGTCTACTTCTTGCTGAACTAGGAGATCAAACGATCACCAATGAACTGGAAAGTTCCACTAGTGTTTTTTCAATCACCCTGCATAATCTGCATCTAAAAAAACTAGTTAGATTGAAAGTGGAATATTTCAGATACCACAGTCCCACATTTTGAGTTCCCTTTAAAATTTTCAAAATACGCTTTGCAGCCACATAATGAGATTGTTTAGGATTAGCCTAGAATCTTCCACAAACGCCGATAGCAAAGAGGATGTCTTGTCGGATGGCAGTAAGATAGAGCAAACAGCTGATGATTCCTCTATAGGTAGTTCTATCTACACTTTGTCCATCTTCATCTTTGTCTAGCTTATTGGAAGAACTCATTGGAGTGGCTTGAGCTGATCAACTTTCGATTCCCAAATTCTTTAACAGCTCCCTGGTTTATTTGGATTGGTTGATGAAAGTTCCTTTCTCAAGTTGACGAACTTGAAGACCGAGGAAGAAGGTTAATTCTCCCATCATGCTCATCTCGAATTTATTCTGCATTAGCTTGACAAATTTCTCACATAATTTGGGTTAGTTGACCCAAATATGATATCATCAACATAGACTTGAACAATTAAAATATGTGAGTCTTTAACAAATCTAAACAGAGTTTTTTCAACTATGCCAATAACAAAATCATGATCAAACAAAAATTTAGTCAAAGTGTCATACCAATATCTTAGCGCTTGTTTCAAATCATATAAAACTTTGTCAAGTTTAAAAACGTGATTTGGTAAAGAGTGATCTAGAAAATCAAGAGGTTTTTCAACATATACGTCTTCATTAAAAGTACCATTTAAAAATTCACTTTTCACATCCATTTTAAAAACTTTAAAATTCTTCAAAGATGCATAAGCTAGGAAGATTCTGATACCCTCAAGTCTAGCTACAGGTACAAATGACTCCTCAAAGTCAATTCCTTCATCCCGTCTATATTCTTGAGCTACCAACCAGGATTTGTTTCTCACAACTAAGCCGTCTTCATTAAGCTTGTTTTGAAAAACACATCTAGTTTCAATGACCGATTGATCAGTGACCTTGGAGTTAGATGCCATACTTTATTTCTCTCAAAAATTGGTTTAACTCCTCTTGCATAACATTGATCCAATCTGGATCAAGCACTGCTTCATCGATTTTCTTTCTCTCAATTTGAGAAATAAAGGCGGAGTTTTCCATTTCATACAATAATTGACGTCTTGTCCTAAGAGGAGAGTTATGATTGCCAATTATCAATTCAGGTGGATGATTTTTTTTTCCACATGAATTTTGATCCTAAAAGATTAGACGTCTGATCAGATGGCCCCGCAACGTCCGAACTGTCAACTATCTATTGACTAGAAGTTTGGACGTCTGGTTGATTCTCAACTGGATCAGCCACTTGATTAGACGAACAATTCCTTTTGACAAGAACTGCATCTTCACTATCAGATTCAAGAATTGTCGCTTCTAATATGTTACCAATGTCAATGGGATCGATAGAATTGTTTTCAACAGATTCATCACAAACAACTTGATAGGATTCCTCAATAGTTTGTGTTCGATTATTGTACACTGTATAAGTCTTACTAACTGAATAGTAGTCTAACATGATTCCAATATCTACTTAAGCATCAAAAGAGGTCAAATAATCTTTCCCATTATTATGAATGAAACACTTACACCCGAAGATTCGAAAGTAATAAACTATAGGAATTCTTCCATAAAATAGTTCATAAGGTGTTTTGTCAAATAATTTATTAATTATTGACCAATTTTGTGTATATCATGATGTATTTATGGCTTCTGCCCAAAACTTCTAAGGAACACCTGAGTCGGCAAGCATAGATCTCACTACTTCCTTAAGTGTTTTGACTTTTCTCTCAGTAATGCCATTTTGCTGTGGAGTTCTGAACTAGACAACTCGTGTCTAATACTAGACTCCTTGTCTAGTTCCAGACTCCTCGAGATAGGAACTTAGGCATCTGTTGGTGAACTCGGTTCCCCGATCACTTCTAATTTTGATAATGCTTAAAGATTTTTGGTTTTGAAGTATTCTAAGAATCTTAATAAAGTTCTCAGCCGTATGATCCTTAGATTGCCAAAAAATAACCCATGTAAATCTTGAAAAATCATCAGTAATGACTAAGGTGAATCTCATTCCTCTTAAGCTCTTTACAGGAATTGGATCGAAAAGATCAATATATAAAAGTTTCAAGCACCGGTTACACTGAGATTTTCTTTTATTTTTGAACGATGATTTGCTCTACTTGCCTAACTGACAAGCAGGACAAACCTTGTCATTTGAAAACTTAAAACTAGGTGAACCAAAAACCAAATTATGCAAATAAATGTTGTTAATTGTTTTAAAATTAAGATGATAATCTTTTATGCCATAGTTAGTTTTGATCATGTTTGGCCATCATACATATGAGATTAGATATCTCATTTTTCCAGTTTATTTTGTAGAGTTTTCTACCCTGCTTCCGATCTTCAGAGTGTAACATTACTGATCGTTAACCAGTTATGCATGCGTTTGAAAATCGACAGACAATCCTTTATCACATAATTGGCTAATACTAATCAGGTTATAACACATGTTTTCAATAAGTAGCACGTTGTTGATGGTTAGATTACCATTGATAATCTTACCTTTACCCATAGTCTTACCCTTGTTGTTATCCCAAAAGTGATCTTAGGAATTGAACAGTCTGTAATTTCAGTTAGAAGTCGTCTATCTCTAGTCATACACTGTCTAAATACCAAACTGATTTCTCTAGGCAGTTAATTTGATGTACCTACACAAAACATATTTAAAATCTTTTGTTACCCACATTCACTTGGGTCCTCGGTCAATTAGTCCCTTAGGAATCCATATTTGAGTTATTCTGATGGATTTTCCTTTTTGTGTTGTGACAAGTGCGTATGATTTAGGCTTAGCAGACGTCTTCCTGCTAGCAGCTGAGCCCTTAACTTTAGAGGATGATTTTTGTTTAAAACTCCTTGACTTCTTGTCAGGTTTTGATATGCCAGACTCGCTGGCTGCTTCCTTCCTAGGTTTCAACCAGCTTACAGTTGGCGGAACATAAATAATCTCATCCTTTAAGGTTAGATCCTCAAATCTTGGATCAATTCTTTTATCGATTAAACTCCCTTTGACAAAGTTTATTGGAATAAAATTGACTGTTGCTGAGTTTAACTTCTTACAGGACTTGTATGAGTTGACATTGTCAAATCATAAAACAGATTTTCATCTGGTAGGCCCCAGCATATAAATCTACTGTCCGACAGCATCTCCAGACCTTGTGCAAGAACTGACTATATATGTTAAAAGTTGGTTTTCAAATGAAAGAGTTTGAATCTTTTCCTTGAGAGTCTCATTCTCAAATGAGAGCATAACCACTTTGTTTTCAAAAACTTTTGGTTCAGAAACTTGACATGAAAGAGAATTATTGGTCTCATATTTTGATTTCATTTAATTAAATGAGTCTGATAACTTCTTGTACTAAATGACCATGTCATTGAGTGCAACAGTTAAATCATCTCTTGTAAATTCTTTTGAAGAGAATTCAAATACCTTGGATTGGTCGTCTGCCATCAAGCATGTGACGGCTTTGTTATCGTTATCGCTAAATGAGTCATCTGAGTCACTATCAGCCCACTTGGACTTGCTTTCAATGCTCATAAAAACATTATACTCTTTTCGGTTCTCCTTTATTTTATCGTTACAACCATATATTTGAATATATTCCTGTCGATAGACTTGTATAGAATATCTTAGGCAACATTATCTAGGATGTTGATCATCTTAACTTCAGTTTTCCATTCACATCTTGGCTTCTCAATCTTTATAGGACCATTAGTGATGACATTCCACATGTCGCAATCGAGGGCTTCAAAATGAGCTTGCGTTCTCATCATCCAGTAGTCGTAGTTTTTTTCGAGAGCAAAGGAATGTGGTTGATGACAAACATGTTTCAGGTTCTAACCGGTGCTTGAGAATAGAAAACGAGGCTCTAATACCACTTGTTTGGATCGGTGCTACCAATAGAGACTAAGGTCTGACTATTATTAACATCTTACGACAAATTCTTCGATAGTAATCCTGTGAGGGATTAATATCTATTTCTATTCTTCATTAATCCTCCAAACTCTTGAAAAAGATTCAAGTGCGGAAGTGCTCATCGGATTTTAAGCTTTGAACGACTGAATGTAAATGGCATAAAGTAAAGAACACAGGGAGTTTTATGGATGTTCGGAGATAAAACTCCTACGTCACTCTTTCTTCCACAACCGGAAGGATATCCACTAAATACTTTGAATCAAATACAACTTACTAAGCTAGCTAACTCTCTCTTGAACAGAACAACCTCTGTTCAACTTACAATATTCTCATAGCTAGATAGTAATTGAATTTCTCTCTTGATCTTGAAGGATGTAAGAAGTCAGTAAGAGTAAGAATAGGATTGTGAATCAGGTAACTAAGAGTTCTTAAGTTCTCTCTATTTAAGTAAGTCATTCAGTTATTAAGTGATTCGTCTGTTGTCCTGGAGCATCTATTTGTAGTAGAAGGACACCAACGGTAGAATCTTCTTTGTGGACACATGGGATGTGTCTGTTGGTAGGCCGCCCATAGTACTAGAGTTCAACAGACTCTGAGCAATTGGATTGTGGCCGTACCGAACTGGTAGTGCTCAGAATATCCTATGATATTGTCTTGTACTTGACATACAGTTAGAATGATATTTGTGTACGTGACGTTCATTCATTTGATATAATTAGATGTCTTGTTAAACTGCACATAAGTGAGTGGAGTAGGAGTAGCAGACATGTAGTTGATTGTGGTTAGACGTAAGATTTCTTCAGATGTTCTAAAGTAAGACATTAGACGCGCTCCTTTAGGAATTGTCTAAAGGAGTTAGACGTCCTCGTCTAACTACACATCCCTTTAGACTACGTCTAAAGTGGTTAGACGTCCTCGTCTAACTACGCATCACTTTAGACCTAGTCTAAAGGAGTTAAACGTCCTCGTCTAACTACGCAACCCTTTAGACTTCGTCTAAAGGAGTTATACGACTTCGTCTAAAGGAGTTAGACGACCTCGTCTAACTACGCTTCCATTTAAACCTCGTCTAAAGGAGTTAGATGACCTCATCTAACTATACTTCCCTTTAGACCTTATTTAAAGGTTTAGACGACCTCGTCTAACTACGTTTCTCTTTAGACCTCGTCTAAAGGAGTTAGACATCCTCATCTAACTACGGTTCCTTTTAAACCTCGTCTAAAGGAGTTAGACGTCCACGTATAACTACGTTTCCCTTTTGACCTTATCTAAAGGAGTTAGACTACCACGTCTAACTACGTATGACGTCTAAGATAGCCTGCTTTAGTCCACGTCTAAAGTAGCATAGTGTTAAATATGTACCTGCATAAAGTAATAGACAACTTAGCTTTATTCACATCTAAGTTTTAACAAAGATCATCAAAATAAAGTCAGCATAAAATAAGCGTATTCTCTAGTTTATTTTAGTCAAAATAATTTGACCCAACATAATGTGGTCCTAGGTTAGCATAGAATTATTCGAAGCGTAATTCGTTTAAAAAAACAGCCAAAGTTAATTAGTAGAGACCTTAGGGAGTTATGGGACATAGCGTTTAGAAAATAATTTTGGTCACGTAACCAAACACTGAACACATTTCTCTTAAATTTCTTGTTTTTTTTATAAATTAGGTGCAGACTCCCTAGTCGTGAGGAAATTAAAATTGAAAAATTTTTTAAAGTAGGATGATGATATACTTCCTATAAAAAACTCTTAATCTCTTCCAAATTCGACGGGATTATAATCTAACACCCAAAAATCACTTTAGGACCAAGAATCTTCGGTCCAAGACGAAAGACCGAGTATAATTGTACACACGACCGAGGAAAATAGGAATCCATAAAATTCCAGACATGAGACCAAGGCATTTTCCTTAGGACCGTGGCATTTTCTTTAAGACCGAGACATATTATTTAGGACCCAAACATTTTTCATTAGGACCGAGACCAATGATCTTTTGGACAAGTTCCTTTAATTATTTGACTTTTGTCCATAGTTTTACCAGACTTTACATTGCCATCTCATAATTTTATTTAAAAATCTCATAGTTTTATTTAAACAACTCATGCATAACACATGCCTTAACCATGTGTCAAAATTATAAATACACATTTCTTTTATTTAGTAAATTCTATTGACACTTGTCTTCCAACTATCAATATTTTGTAAGTTCTATTGGCACATGTTTAACAACGGTCAATCATTACTAAATCTTAATGACACTTTTCCATTCCACCTCACCATGACTTAGGCTATATAATACTCACAATGGATTTATTCCCTTAGTAATGCCACTTTCTATCTCTAAAAGAATTAGAACCAACATTCTTAGAAGCCTTTAAAGAACAACCAGTCTTAGAGCCATTGAAGATTAATCAACCTTAGAAGCTTAGGACTATAAGGCAAGAAACTTTCTTAAAACCATCTTTACAAACCCACACATGTAATATATAAATTCATGTATTTTCTTATAAGTAATTCATGTTGTTTTAACATGATTTGATTGCATGGACCTGATTTTTTATGATAAACCAAATTGATTAGCAGGTTTCCAAAAGTATGTTGTGTTTTATAGAATCTTAGCATGTTTTTCCAAAGGAATGAGATATTCTACCTTGCATGTTCTTGTTTTATAAAGGATACTCTGATTTACTTTGCATGGCTATATTTTCCAAAACATGTTCTATTTTTATATAATCATGGTGAATCTATACCAAGGACTTGACGTAATATTATGGGATGAAGGCTAGCAAGGATGAGCTCTGGTAGTCCAATTCCAAAAATTATGTCTTAGATATATATGAGACTGACTTCTGGAGACGAGCTCCCAAAATATCTACCCACGCAGACATGTTTCCAAATAGTATTAGGGATGGACTCCTATTGTTGCCTTCCAATAATGTATTCAAAAGTTATGGATTCTTTCCTTCAGGATCAGCTCTGAAGTGTTTAGGGTCAATTCATGTGCTCAAGCTATTACTGTACATTCACCATGATGAAATACTTTTAAAACTCGCATGCATTATTTTATAATCATATTTATTCATAATTTACTCTTTGGAATAAGAAGGAAATCATTGAATAAGTATTGTTCTTAAACTCTTAAATGCTTGTTGAGTCATTAGACTTATTATTCTTGTGTGGTGTAGGTACCCAACCATAGTTTTATATGTTAGCTGAAGAGATCCTTGGAGTGGAAGCAACATGCAGGAATGATTGTGGAAGGAGGGACCTTAGTTAAATATCTTTGTAATTTTGTGAACTCGTGCTATATGTCTACTTCTTTTTAAACAAGGATCTATTATTTTGTAAGGATTTCAAAATACTTGTTGTTTTTTGTTGTCAAGGTCTGACTCTTTTATATCACATTTTGGCACCCATGGCCTTTGTTTATAAAACTTATCTTTTCATGAAAAATCCACCTTTTAGCTTTCTCTTATGTGATAGTTTTCTGTATGTTATATGTTCAAACATGATTATGTCTTACCATCTCTAGTCTAGACCGGTAATTTAGATTTTGAGATGTTTTAGTTCGTATCAGAGAAATGGTCCCAATCCTTTGTACTTTCACACGCATGCGCCTACAGTTGCACATCCAAGAGCTCTTTTTCAAAGTCTGTAAGTCGTTTAATCATTGTTAGCATGCAATTATTTTATTATAATCAATACTGTTAGGACAGTAATGAGATAGGTGCCGCAACACAGCGTCTGCATTCTTATAAAATGATAAGATGTTATTAAGATGTGGTCTTATTCCTATTAGAACCATGAGAAGAGGTACTAGGGAAAATGCTGCTACTTCTTCAGACGAGCCAGCCAAAGTTGATGTTTGAATAGGTCAGGTAGAGGCCTTACGGTATCAGAATCGCATTCAAATTGAGAAATGTTCCTGCCAATTTGAACCATAACAATAATCAGAGCAGTAACAACCACCCGGATGGAGGCCAACAGTCGGTGTACAAACAATTTATGGGCTTTAAACCAGCTGAGTTCTAAGGAAGCACTGATCCCATGGTTACTGAAGAATAGATTCAGTCCCTGGAAACAATCTTTGAGTTTATGCAAATTATTAATGGGGATAGGGTGCAGTGCACAACTTTTATGTTTAGAGACGATGTTCACATCTAGTGGCAAGGAGCAAAGTCTGCTTTAGACCTTTATGCTATGACATTGGAAGATTTCAAGGACACCTTCTATGATAAATATTTTACCCTTTGCACTAGAAATAAGATGGCTCGTGAATTTTTGGAGATCCGTCAGGGTGAAGAAAGTGTGGATGAATATGTAAAAAAATTTGAAAGGGGAAGATATTTTGCTCCCATGATTCTTGGGAGTGCTTCCATGGAGCTTAACCATTTTATTGAGGGGCTCAATGCTACAATCTGAAGAGATGTGCATCTTAGTGGAGCAACTACTATGTGAGAAGAAATTGAGAAGGCACTAATGGAAGAAAAGGATAGTGCTGATATTATCAAGGAGTTCCAAGATAAGAGAAACAACTATTCTAGAAGGGATTTTCAAGGACCCATCTCTAAAAGGCCCTTTCAACAGTCTTTTAATCAATATTCTTCACCACAACAGGCAAGGAATGCATACCAGGGTCAATATTTCTAAAGGCCACAACAACAACAATATAAGAGATTGCAATCTTCTAAGCCAGCAGCAGCGCCATCCAGATTTCTAATTATAACAAACCCAGTCTGTACTCGATGTGGGAGGTTTCACCAAGAGGAACGCTTGATTGGGACCAAATTCTATTTTAACTGTAAGAAGCTAGGCCACGTTCTAAGGGACTGCCCCTAAATAGATACTGGGTAGGGTGTTCGCAATGAATACCCAGATTCCACCTCATTACAAGTAATCTTCTAATTGCCAACACCTTAGATAATACTTTAATAGATATTGGGGCAACACATTCTTTTGTTTCTTCATCTTTGTGCAAATATATGGTTTAAAACCCAATGAAACTAAGACTATGTATAATATTTCTCTACCATCAGGCACAAGTTTAAATACTAATAAGTATGTTAGGGCCTGTAAGGAACAAATTCAAAAGTACAAGATGCTAGTAAATCATGTGGTAGTAGAAATGGATGGTTTTGATGTCATTCTAGGAATAGACTAGCTAACCCATCATGAGGCTCAAATAGACTGTAAGAGAAAGACAGTAGCTTTAACCAATAAATATGTGAGAACCTTTCAGTTCAAAGCGACACCTCAATGCAATTCATCCTTTAAAGCCGGGGTTCCGAGTGTGTTGGTTATTTCTTATGTTATGCTAGGAATTTAGCGACCAAGTGTAGAGGACATCAAAGTTGTAAGAGATTTTCCTAGTGTGTTTCCTGAAGACATCAATGGTCTACCACCAGTAAGAGAGGTAGAGTTTGGCAGCACATTGAAGGTTGGAACTCTTCCAATTTCAAAGGCATCTAATATGTTAGCACCCACGAAATTGAAGGAGCTGAAAGATCAAATAGAAGACAATTTAAACAAGGGTTTCATCCGCCCAAGTGTGTCCCCATGGGGAGCACCAATGTTACTTGTGAAGAAGAAGGATGGATCTCTACGTCTTTATATTGATTATCATAAGATGACCAAGGTGACAATTCAGAACAAATATCCTTTACCCATGATAGATAATCTGTTCGACCAATTAAAAGGTACTTCGGTCTTCCACAAGATAGATATGAGGTCAGGATACCATCAAATACGTGTCAAGGATGAAGATCTAAAGAAGACACCATTCAGAACTCGCTCTGGGCACTACGAGTTTCTGGTGATTCCTTTTGGGTTGACTAATGAACTAGCTAGTTTTATGGAGCTGATGAATATGGTCTTTAACCCCTACTTAGATCAGTTTGTTGTGGTCTTTATAGATGACATTCTAATCTACTCTCGAATAGAGAATGATCATCAACAATACTTGGCTTTAGTTTTGCAAGTACTACAGAAAAACCATCTTTTTTGCAAAGCTAAACAAGTGTGAATTTTGGCTGAGTCAAATAACATTCTTGGGTCATATTATCTCATCCAAGGGTATAGAGGTTGATCCTTCTAAAGTAGAAGCAGTAAGGGACTGGGAAGCACCCACCAGTGTGACCGGTTGAGATGTTTACTTGGTTTGACCGGTTATTACAAAAGATTTATAAAGGGATTCTCCAAGATCTCCTTGCCTCTTACTACCTTGACCCGAAAAGATGTAAAGTTTGTTTGGACTGAATAGTACGCAAGAATCTTTGAAGAATTAAAAAACAGTTTGATAACTGCTCATGTTCTTACAATTCCAGCTTAAGTAGGAAATTTTACCGTGTTCACTAATGCCTCAAAGCATGACTTGGGAGCTGTGTTGATGCAGAATAGAATTGTGGTAGCTTATGCTTCAAGGCAGCTAAAGACCCACGAAAAGAATTATCCCATTCATGACTTGGAATTAGCAGTAATCATTTTTGCTTTGAAGATCTGAAGGAATTATTTGTACGGTGAAAAGTGCTAGATCTTCACCGATCATCAAAGTTTGAAGTATCTATTCAATTAGAAGGAGCTCAACATGTGACAAAGACGCTAGCTAGAGTTGGTTAAAGATTACGAATGTGAAATTGTTTATCAACCAAATAAAGCCCATGTCGTAGTAGATGCGCTGAGCCGTAAGTCAAACACGTTGAACCAGATTACCTTACAACCAAATTTAGTTCTAGAATTTGAATGGCTGAACCTGATAGTGATAGAGACAAAGCAAGAGTGTATCCTTGCAACCTTGGATATTTTTCCAGATCTTATTGATAGAATTCGGTTGGGTCAAGCTCAAGATCCACAACTATCTCTGTGGAGACAAAGAGATGCAAAGAAAGGCACCACTTTGTATATAACCAAGAACGACTTGGTCTATCACAAGAACATATTATGGGTACCTTCTGTTGACTCATTGAGACATGAAGTATTGGATGAAGCTCATTCAATGCCCTACTCTGTGCATCCAGGTAGTACCAAAATATTCAAGGACCTGCAAATATTGTATTGGTGGTCAGGAATGAAGAAAGATATAATGAAGTATGTTACTGAATGTCTAACCTACCAACAAGTGAAGATTGAGCATCAAAGGCTTTCTGAATTGTTATGCCCATTGCCCATACCATTTTTGAAGTGGGATGATATATCCATGGATTTTGTTGTTGGCTTACCCGTGACCCTTTGTACGATGAATTCAATATGGGTCATAGTGGACCGTCTCACAAAGTCAGCTCACTTTCTACCAATTTCAACAACTTTCACAATGACCCAATATGTAGAGTTATACCTGCAAGAAATCGTTCGGTTGCATGGAATTCTAGCAAGAATAGTATCAGACCGTGATCCACGTTTCACTTCGCATTTCTAGGAAAGCTTGCACAAGGGTTTAGGCACCAAGTTAGCATTCAATACTGTCTTTCATCCGCAAACCGATGACCAATCTAAGCGTTTGATCGAGACTTTAAAAGATTTGTTGAGGACTTGTTTAATCGACTATGGATGCAACTGGGAGCCAAGATTACCTTTGATCGAGTTTGCTTACAACAATTGTTTCTAGTCTTCAATAGGCATTTCATCCTTTGAAGCATTGTATGAGAAGAAATGTAGGACTCCCTAGCATTGGGATGAAGTAGGTGAGCGTGTTGTCATTGGGCCAGAAATAGTGGCTAATACTATGGCCCTTGTAAGAAAGATCATGGAAAGATTATTAACAGCCAAAAGCCGATATAAAAGATATGCAAACAAGAAGCGGCGTGACTTGAAGTTTGATAGAGGTGACCACGTTTTCCTCAAGGTTTCCCCTTGCAAAGGAATCGTTAAATTTAGGAAAAAAGGCAAATTAAATCTCAAATACATTGGTCCCTTTGAGTTCCTTTAAGAAGTTGGAGATGTGGCTTATAGATTAGATCTTCCTCCAAATTTGGATACAGTTCACAATGTGTTCCATGTGTCCAATTTGAGGAAATATATTCCGAATCCAATCCATGTTATTCATTATGAAGAACTGTAGTGGACACCTGATCTATCCTATGAATAAGTTCCAACACAAATCATTTCTACCCAAATTAGAATGGTGAGAAACATGGAGATCAATATGGCTAAGGTCCTTTGGAGAAACCATTCTAATGATGAAGCAACTTGAGTAATAAAGCAGGACATGCAACGAGATTTTCCAGAATATTCGGTAAGTTTAATGTCGAGGTCAAATTTTTTATTAGTAAGGTTGAATTGTAACATCCAAAAATCAATTTAGGACCTATATTCTTCAGTCCTGGCCAATACAAAAGACCGAGTATAATTTTACACATGACAAAGGTAAATAGGAATCCAGAAAATTCAAGACATGGGAATGAGGCATTTTGCCTTAGGATCGTGGAATTTGCTTTAAGACCTAGACATTTTCTTTAGGACCCGTACATTTTTCATTAGGACAGAGACCAATTATCCTTTGGACAAGTTCCTTTATTTATTTTACTTTTTCTCATAGTTTTACCAGACTTTACATTGCTAGCTAATAGTTTTATTTAAACAGCTCATGCATAAAACATGCCTTAGTCATGTGTCAAAATTATAAAGACACATGTCTTTTATTTAGTATGTTCTATTGACACTTGTTTTCCGAAACTTTCAATAATTTGTAAGTTCTATTGACACATGTTTAACAACTGTCAATCATTAGTAAATCCTAATTACCCTTGTCCATTCCACCTCACCATGACTTAGGCTATATAATACTCACATTGGATTCATTCCCTTAGTAATGCCACTTTCTCTTTCTAAAAGAACTAGAACCAGCATTCTTAGAAGCCTTTTAAGAACAACTACTCTTAGAGCCATTGAAGATTAATCAACCTTAGTAGCTTAGGAATATAAGGTATTCAACTTTCTTAAAACCAACACATGCAATATATAAATTCATGTATTTTCTTATAAATGATGCATGTTGTTTTAATGCATGATTTGATTGCATGTACATGATTTTTTATGATAAACTAGATTGATTAGAAGGTTTCCAAAAGTATGTTATGTTTTATTGAATCTTAGCATGTTTTTCCGAAAGAATGATATATTCTGCCTTGCATGTTCTTGTTTTATAAAGGATACTTTGATTTTCATTGCATGTCTATATTTTCCAAAACATGTTTTGTTTTTACATAATCATGGTGAAACTATACCAAAGACTTGACGGAATATTATGGGATGAAGGATAACCAAGATGAGTTCTGGTAGTCCGATTCCAAAAATTATGGCTAAGGTATATATGGGACTAACTTCTAGAGACGAGCTACCAGAATATCTACCCACACAAACATGTGTCCAAACAGGATTGTGGACTTTGGAGATGGATTCCTATTGTTTCCTTCCAATTATGTGCTCAAAAGTTATGAATTCATTCCTTCAGGATCAGCTATGAAGTGTTTAGGGTCAATTCATGTGCTCAAACTATTACCGTACATTCACCATGATGAAATACTTTTAAAACTCGCATGCATTCATTTATAATCATGTTTATGCATAATTTACTCTTTGGAACAGGAAGGAAATTATTTTATAAGCATTGTTCTTAGACTCTTAAATTCTTGTTGAGTCATTAGACTCACTAGGTTTGTGTAGTGTAGGTACCCAACCATAGTTTTATATGTTAGCTGAAGAGATCCTTGGAATGGAAGCAACATGCATGAATGATTGTGGAAGGAGGGACCTTAGTTGAATATCTTTGTAATTTTGTGAACTCGTGTTGTATGTTTGTTTCTGTTTAAACAAGGACCTATTATTTTGTAAGGATTTCAAAATGCTGGGCTGTTTTGTAGTAAAGGACCGACTCTTTTATATCACATTTTGGCATCCATGGCCTTTGTTTATAAAACTTATATTTTCATGAAAAATCCACCTTTTAGCTTCCGCTTATGTGACAGTTTTCTATATGTTATATGTTCAAACATTGTTAGGTTCTACCATCTCTAGTCTAGACTATTAATTTAGATTTTGAGATGTTTCATATAAGTTACGGAGTTGTCTATAAAGTCTCATTTTTATAAATCTAAAATTTTCAAACGTTAAAAATAAATTCTCCTCATATTTGAAATTTCAATACTATAATATTTTTTTTAAATAAAAAGAGATTGTATAGAAAACTTTTCAAGCTGGATATTCGACTTAAAAAAAACCGATCACAGTTTTCTATGACTCTACTAGGGACATTCGATGTTTAGCTCAAAAAGTAACTATAAAACATACAAAAATTTTCACACAAAACTTTTCTTAAAAATCTATCTTTAAAGTAAACCGTTCTCTAACCTACCAAATACAAATATGTTCTTTAAACCGACCAACAATTGCAGAGTTTTGAATATTTAACTTAAATAATCAAAAAGGGAGAAATTGTTAGATAAATTAGATAGTTAATTAATAATTAATTAACTATCTATAGAAATTAATTAGTTTCAACTTTGTGTGCAGGTACAAAGGAGTGGTCACAAATTTAGCCAGTCAATATTACACTTCTGAAATAGCACAATCCGGAATCAACCTTATTGATTTAACTTATCAGAAGACCAGTTCGGCTTGAACTTTGGAATCGGTGTACATGTTTGCAAAAATCAGTTTTCATCTTCTAAGTGGTAGAACAATTTAACCGGTTGTCTAGCAACAAACCGATATGTGTCCAGTTAGTTCTACTTTCGGATAATCATAAGATAACGAATATTTCCAATGGGCAGATTTGAATCAAGAAAAAATCAAAGATATGAAAGTGTTAGAAATTTACAGTTCGGTGCGAAAAGATATTCTTTGGGAATGTGCAGAGGAAGATCTTCAAATGAATAGAATGTGTCTTTTCTTTTATAATACAAGTCTACTTTTAAGTCTGCAAGTAGCAGGTAATTGTCAGATGAATAGTTACCTAGGTTGGTATAAAGCTAAAAAGCAGTTTTCAAGGAGCAGGTAACCGTCAATAGTACAATCGTTCGGAGTATAACTGTCAAGTGAACAATTACCTAACTTGAGCCAACGCTGTATTATGCATTCGGAAGCTTCAACCGCATTAAATGATATGCGGCTCCTTTTGACCAACTGCACAAACCGCATTAAATGCAAATCAGAAAGAGAAATATGACAATTTTCATATTTCCATTATAAAAGAAGGAAGATGAAGAACTGAACGCAGTTACGAGTTACGAAAATTCTTGATCCTTGAATATCCTAACGTTTGATATACAACTGTTTGAACAATCTTGAGATGTCTATCTATAAAAAGAAAAACAAGAATTAAGTTGTATTTGTGAATGAAGTGTATTACAATTCTATGTGAGAGTTGTAAAGTGAATATCGACCAGTAAATAAGACTCAATCGTGTGTTGTATTGTGTTTGAATATTCCTAGTGAATATCCTTCTCGTTGTTTGAGAAGAAGGGGTGACGTTGGAGTTTTATCTCCGAACATCCATAAAATTATTGCCTTATGTTCTTTATCATCTCTAGTCATTTTATTATCCGAACTGATTTCTTCTTCTTTCAACCGATCCTTCATTCTTCCTTTTATCCGATTTTTGTGTGTTGCTTCAGGCTGAAACAAATGTTTTACACTTAAACTCAGTTCAAGAGTTTGTGACAGACTGTGTAGTGTTGAGATTGGTGTTAATTCTTAACCAGATTAGCGTCAACCCTTGTGTGTGTAAGAGTTCTCCTTTAGCCGACCCCGGTCCTCTATCGGCGATCCCAATCCCTTCAATTGGTATCAGAGTAGCTAGTCTCAAACACTCAAGTAACACCAAAGTAGGCAAATATGACTCACAATGAGAAGCCCCATATGCTAGAAAGTGAGGAGTTTGCCGAATAGAAGATTCAGATGTATTTGTATCTAATTACCATGGATGATGAAATGATGTTCATCCTTTCAGAAGGTCCATTAAAGATCGAGAAAGATAGAGGCGAATGGACAACTGAAGATAAACAAAGAAACAACCTAGACAACCATTTCATGAGACATATTTTAAAATCTCTGGACAGAAACACCTTCGGGAAAGTTATAGACTGCAAGACTGCAAAGGAAGCCTGGGTAATCGTGATTCAACTTCATGAGGGAAACGAAAGAACTAAAGAAAACAAGATATTAGTGGCAACACAGAAGTTTGAAAATATCAAAATGAGGCCAGGAGAAACTATAAAAGAATTTATTAATCAGTTCACTAGTGTGGTGAATGAGTTGTCTACACTTGGAAAGAAGTATGACAACAAGGAAACCATTGATAAAGCATTAAGATCTCTACCCAGTACTTGGGACATAAAGACCATGGTAATGCGAGAATCCAATAGCCTCGGGAAAATGAAGTTGCACGATGTCTTTTAAGACTTAAAGGCGTACGAGTTCGAGATGAAGTCTCAAATCGAAGATGAAGCCTCAACGTCAACGAACACCAAAACTCTAGTGACATCCGTAGAGCCAGCCGTTCCTGCACTGGCTAAAACAGTCGAACAATTTATCGAGGATGCGATGCCTATGATTACAAGAAAATATGGAAAATTCATAAAGAAGAATCAACCGTCGAACAACTTCAACCACAACTACGGTGACAAATCCAATGTAAGATGTTTGAACTGTAATGCTTTAGGTCACTACAGGTCGGAATGCAGAAGACTAAGAAGAGATGACCGAAGACCGGATGATCGAAGACCGGTTGACAACAACCAAATGGGTGAACATCAGCAATCCGGTGAAGGAAAGGAGGTTCAAAAGGCATTGATAGACGGCGATGATGGGAGCTTGTGGGCTCATACCAACTTAGATAGCGATGATAAAGGAATCACCTGTCTCATGGCCAAGAGGAAGATGTATTTGATTTTTCTTGTGAGGAATTTACTAGAGAAGACTTGATTACTACTCTCAATGACATGGTCATTGAGTTCAAAAATATGTCTACTCTTGTTCCAACCCGACTGAATGTCCATACCGATGAACCAAGTAACTTCCAAACCGGTGAATCGAGTGGAACTAAGACCGATGAACCACTTGAACTACCCTATGAGAATGAAAAGCTGAAGGTGACAGTTCAATCTTTATCTAAAGAAAATGAATGATCAAAATATGTCATGGATGCTTGGAAAAAGTCTAGTGAAGCTGTAAGCCAAATGTCAACCTATAAAAGACATCCCAACTGCAAGTCTGGTATCAGATATAAAGGTAGTAAATTGGCTAAACGGAAATCTTCCAACGAATTGAATCTCAGCAAAGACAAGCTTCCATTCATAAGTTTTGTCAAGAACAGTTCAACCAACAATGAAGCAGATAATGATTCAAAATTGGTCAAAGAAGTCAAATATGTAGGTCCAACCGACACGGTAAAATGGCTTCATCCTGAGAGAAGGAAAGCCATTCGACCAGTAAGAAGAGAAACCGATAGATATTCAACTAGAAATTATCAACATTCACAATCATTACATAATGAGGAACAAAGAGGCAGATAGAGAGATATCAAGCATGATACCGGTAAATATGTAAATACTATTAATGGGAAAGCCATTCGAATAATCAAAGCATGGATTCCTAAGGGACTAATCAACCGCAGACCCAATTGAATGTGGGTACCAAATAGGTGTAAATATTTGTATTCTGCAGGTTAATAAGAACATGCGGCTGAGAAATTTTGAATGGTATCTGTACAGTGGTTGCTCAAGACACATGACCGGAAATAGCAGCCTACTGACCGATATTGTTCAGGAAGCTGGTTCAATGATAATTTTCGGTGACAACTCTAAAGGTAGAGTCGTGGGCAAGGGTAAGATTTTCTATAGAAACCTAACTATAAATAATGTCCTTCTTGTTGAAAACTTTCATTTTAATTTTCTAAGCATTAGTCAAATGTTTGATGTAGGATATACTATAGAATTTCATAAACATACATGTTTAGTTAAGAATTCTCAGGGTAACACTTTACTAACCGGAAACAGGTTAGGAAACATTTACAAAGTAGACTGGAAAACTAAATCTGAAAACTTTATTTGCATGATAGCTAAGAATGATCTAAACTGGCTTTGGCATAAATGGTTAAATCACTTGAACTTCAAAAACATTAATCATATTTGTACCAAAGGATTAGTTGAAGGGATGCCTAACATGAAATTCGACAAAGATAAAGTATATGCTGCATGTCAAATGGGGAAACCAATAAAATAAACTTTTAAAAGTAAAGGGAAAAATCAATCTAGCCAATGCTTAGAATTGTTTCACATTGATTTATTTGGACCGATTAGGTCACAAGCCTAGGCGGTATGCATTACATTATGCTAGTTATTGATGATTATTCTAGATTCACTTGGGTAATATTTTTGGTTTCTAAAAATCAGGCTACACCAAACTTGATTAAATTGCTTAAAAGATTAAAGAATGAGAAATCTATACGCATAAATAAGATTAGAAGTAATAGAGGAACTTAATTTACAAACAATACTTTAACTACATTTCTTGAGGAATCTGGTATTAGGCACGAGTTTTCTAGTGCAAGAACACCTCAACAAAATGGATTGGCCGAGAGAAGAAACCCAACTCTCAAGGAAGCCGTGAGATCCATGATAGCCAATTTGGGTACTGCTCAAAAGTTTTGGGCCGAGGCTATTAATACTGCATTTTATAAACAAAACCGCTCTATGATAAACAAACGGCTCAATAAAACATCGTTTGAAGTATACTATGATAGAGTTCCTCATATCCGGTATCTTAGGATCTTTGGCTGTAAATGTTACATTCACATCAACGACAAAAATTATTTGACCGCTTTTGATGTAAAATCCGATGTCGGTATAATGTTGGGTTACTCGGTAGTTAGTAAAGAATATAGAGTATATAAAACTAGAACTTTAATTGTTGAAGAATCTTTACATGTTGTTTTTAATGAGTTAATTGATAGTAATACCGCATCATCCTTTGACCTACACAACATATTGGAAAACTTAAATATTCAATATGATGATGAAGATGAGGTTTCGGTTTTTAGAAGGTTTGCATATGACCAAATGGTTAATGCTGAGATTCAGCTGGATCAAGTTGCGTCACAACAGGAAGTTGACACTTCAGTGTCCACTAAGGAAATCGGTCAGCCTGAATCTGATTAGCCTACCGATCTGTCTAACCATGATCAGATAACCGGTCATTTGGAAGACATTACCGGACCAAACCTTAACAGAAATATAGATCATCCTCTTGAGCTTATTATAAGTAACCCCTTTTCACCTGTCCGAACTAGGCATCAACTTTTGGAAGAATATGAAAATTCTGCCTTCATATCACAAATTGAGCCGAAAAAGACGGATGAAGCATTATTAGATCCCGATTGGATCTTAGCAATGCATGAGGAATTGAATCAGTTTGAGAGAAATAAAGTCTGGCATTTAGTCCCTAGACCGAAATACCAATTTGTCATAGGAACAAGATGGGTGTTCAGAAAT
>NW_025919728.1:0-2000 GCF_907164915.1 Impatiens glandulifera | reverse complement strand
ACAGTATGAATATTCAAAGGCTTGATTTCTCTCTCTAACAATATCAACAAGCAAGAGTGTAGATCGGCAGTTCGTAAGATAGATTGTCCGTTGTCCTTGAGATTTGATAAATACTGGGCAGGGGCTAACGGTTGAATCTTTTGGAATGATACGTGGCACTCTTCCATTGGAAAGCCTCCATTGTACACAACAAGTTCTGAGCACAAGGATCGTGTCCGTACAGTAACTGGTAGTGTGCCGAATATTCCATTAGAGATGTACCTGTAAAACAAGTAATATGAGGAAAATTCTCTTACGTGGCATTCGTTGGTTGGTTGCAAACAACTGTTGTACTGATCTTCACTAGAATGTGGAGCAGGAGTAGGGTACAACTATAGCACGTGGGTAGGTGGGTGTTAGCTTTAAGCATACTACTTAAGATGAGCATTAGACGTATTTCAGTTAGACGGATTATGAAAATCAGTGTAATGAAATTAATATCCCCGTCTAATAACAGAGTCCATTAGACCGACTGGTCTAATAGAATTAGACTTACATCTAATTACAGGCACTTCAGACTAATCTGAAGGAGTTAGACTCACGTCTAACTTTCATTAATTAGACTACAGGTCTAATTATCCAATAACCATTAGACTGCACGTCTAACTCCACTGAGTTAGACTGCACGTTTAATTCCGGTTCTACCTCCGACTTGTCTGAAGGAGTTAGACTCACGTCTAACTTTCACTAATTAGACTACACGTCTAATTATCCAATAACCATTAGACTGCACGTCTAATTTCAGTTCTACCTCAGACTTGTCTGAAGGAGTTAGACTTACGTCTAACTTTCACTAATTAGACTACATATCTAATTATCCAATAACCATTAGACTGCACGTCTATCTCCACTGAGTTAGACTGCACGTCTAATTCCGGTTCTACCTCAGACTAATCTGAAGGAGTTAGACTTACGTCTAACTTTCACATTCCAATAGACTGCACGTCTAACTCCACTTAGTTACACTGTACGTCTAATTCCGCAAATATATTAGATTGCACGTCTAACTCCACTAAGTTAGACTGCACGTCTAATTCCGCAAGTATATTAGACTACACGTCTAACTCCACTGAGTTAGACTGCACGTCTAATTCCGCAAATATATTAGATTGTACGTCTAACTCCACTGAGTTAGAGTGCACGTCTAATTCTTTTGCATTTATTAGACTTCACGTCTAACTCCGTTGAGTTAGACTGCACGTCTAATTCTATGCATTTAATGCCAAAATCGGTCTAATGAGCCTCATTAGAACCAAGTCTTATGAAATATGATTTCGATACACCTGCATCAAAAACCCATAAGTCATGTCATCATCTAAATCTCAATAGTTAAATTATTTCAACACTTAGTCAAAATAATTTGACCCAACAATTTCCCCCTTTTTGATGAAGAAATTGAAAACCTGCATATATATACTAAAATATGCATTCATCATATAAATAAACCAAACCTTGTTTATATGCACTTACAACATTCAAAATATCAAGATCAGATAAATCATTAATGAGTGTTTTCAGAAGAAACACACAAAACATTGTTCAAAATGACCAATGATAATTTCAAAACAAAAATATCATCAAGAGATACACAAAATTTCATTTCAAAATAGTTTCCTTTCTAATCTTCTTCTTCTTCCTAGTCTTTTCACTGGAAATGATGATCTTAAACCTATGAGATCTCTAAGACTGCGGTTAGAGGAGGGTTGGAGATATCTCTTTTCCTTTTCTTGGACTTGAGCGCTTTTACCCTTTGAACGTAATCGACAACCTTCTGGTTGTTCAGGATTTTAGAAGGAAGGTGAAAACTCTTATCGAGTTCATTCAGAAGGAAACAAAGAAGAGAGCTAAGAGGACCATCAAAACTAAAAATAGTCTTCCGAGCAACAACCATTCTGACGAGATTTCTGAAGAGGAAGCTTGTCTAGTTGACAGGAATACCCCTGGTGATAACCACCATTATC